>NC_065542.1:35983347-36287144 GCF_932294415.1 Quercus robur | reverse complement strand
TGGCAAGACGGGTAAAGGCAAGAGCATGACATTGAACGCCAAGAGTAGTGAGACAGATGAGTATTCAGATGATGAAGATTCTAACATGAAGTCCTACATCACCAGGTAGTTCAAGAAGTTCATGAAGAATGCCAAGGGAAAGGGCTTCGACAAGGACTGTAGGCAATCTAGTTCTTCTCAGTTCAAGATCCAAGACAAAGGGAAGAAGGATGCAAGGGATGGCGGTTAGTACACTGTTCCCATAGGACCTAAGTGCTTTGGGTGTCAAGGCTTCGGTCACATGAAACAAGAGTGTCCTACATATCTCAAGAACATTGGGAAGAGCAAGGCACTTGTTGCTACCTTGAGCAACACCGAGCCTGAAGATGATTCGGACAATGAGGATGACAGAATCTTGAATGCCTTCACTGCCACTGTTAATCCTACGAATGAGATTGTTGAAGATATGGTTAAAGAAGAGGAATTGGTGGAGTCCAAGTTTGAGAAGATGTATGATCAAGATGATATCCATACAACCTATGAGAAATTATACAAGCTTTCTAAGAAACATGAGAAACTTTACAAGCTGACCACCAAGAAGCTTAGTGATGTGGAACTTAATCGTGAAGAGCTTTCCACAAAGTTTGATGAGGCTAATCAGACTATTGGAGCACTAAGGTTTGAGAACAATTTCTTGGCTGAGAAGACCAAGAAGCTTGAAGCGGAGCTGTTTCAAGTCAGAGCTCAATTGGAAAGGACTTCAAGTGCAAAACTTGATAAGATGCTCAGTTTTCAGAAATCTGCTTCTGATCGAATAGGTTTAGGGTATGGTTTCTCTTCCTTTAATACTACTTCTACTAGTACTACTGTTTTTGTTCCTCCTAGCAATAATGTTGAAATTGAGAACAATGATGTTAAAACTGATTTAGCTAGTAAGAACTTAGACAAAGGTAAATCTATCTTAGGAGCACCTCTTAAGCAAGATAAGAAGGAAGCTAAAAACCCTAGGGTTAAGAAGGCTAACTCTCAAAAGCCTAAATAAAAGAAGCAGCATCTTTGTCATCATTGTGGAGTTGCCGGTCATACTCGACCAAATTGCTATAAGTGGCTAGCCACTCAACAGAGCAATGGCATGATAGCATCTAGAAGCCAAAATCAGCTTCAATCCTCTCTTGCTCCCCTTAGAGATCTTTTCAAAGCCCTCGTGTTCCTTTTGAACTTGAACAGTTTTAATTCTTCCCCTTCACCACCGGTTCAAGGGTTTAATCAAAGGAATGGTTATTCTAGGGTGTGGAAGGCAAAGAGCTCCAAGTGATTTTACCACTTTTCTCTTTTTTTATTCTTGTTTTTGTGTGTGCATTACTTGTGTGTTCTGCTTTCAAGTTTTGAGTAAGTCTAGTTTTTATATTTTGCATTGTTTAACATGTTTTTGTTTGTTTTCAGTTTTGATTATTTTGTTTTTAATATAAAAATAAAAAAAAATAAAAAAATAAGAAAAATACAAAAACAGTGTATGTTATGTGTACGTTGGTACTTGTGTACCTTGGATGGCCATTGAAACAAAGTTTTCTAAACTTTGTATCTCTTGTAGCTTAGATGAGCATCTCTATGCACAACTAAGCAAGTGAACTTTGTGGCTCATGTTTGTGATGAGTAAGGTTAAATAATCTCTTGCACTTAACACTTGTATCACTTTTTTTGATGGGAAGGACTAGAAAATCCTAAGAGAAAGACAAAAATAACCATTTCACCACTGTTGCTCGCCAATCATAATATGACACCTATATGCTTCAGCATAGCAAAAGTGCAGTGTCAATGACATTTGTATGCTTCGGCATAACAAAATTGGAATGCCAAATGCTTACCATCATTGGGTATTTCTTTTCTCTTTCTTATATGCTCATGCATGATTTGCTTAAATAAAAATATGCAAAGAAAATGAAAAGTAAAAAGATAAAAAATGCCTTAAATATGATTACAAGCGTGTATTCTAGGAGATGTGGGAGTTATAGGATGTACCTCAAAGGTGATAGTCCCCATCAAATACTTATGATTGTGTGTGAGTTAAAGTGATTTTCTCATATCTCAAATCGTCATAACATGTATACACTTATGCAATCTTGCGATGTTTTTAACACACAACATGCAATATTCTTTGCTACTTTTAATACATGTGCAGGTACAATGTGATTTGGCCATCACAAGGTTTTACATGTGTTAATGTATGCTCACTAAACTGTCTTAACTTGTTTTTGAAATGTAAAATTGGTTTGACTTGTTTAGTGTGTGTGTGTGTATGTTTTTGGGATCATTGTGCTTAAAATTTTTGTTGAGAGATGATTTTGAGAGCTTAAAATGTTGATTTTTGGTTGAGTTGTATGATTGATTGCATTCATATCTGTGTTTTTCCCTTTTTGAAAAACGGTTTTTAAGCAATCTCGACACCTCCTCAACAGTTGGTGGATCGAATGTAAAAGTTCCTGGACCCTCGATAGCTTCTGAACTACTGGTGGATCGATCGAGCTTCTTTTCTTGTGTCTTTTCTTTGTTTGTCGACACCTTCTCGACAGCTGTATCTGTCGACATTGTTTTTCTCGACACCTTCCTCGATAGATGGCTCGACACCTCTCGACACCTCTATCTGTTGAGGATTACTAAGGATCTATATATTTGTTCTTCGCGATCCGGCTCTCATTTCTTCAATCTCTCTCAATCTGTCCACACCTATTCATCTCCCAAACACTATCTCTCTTACTCCAAACCTCTTCCCCAGTGATTTTTCAAGCTTTTTCAAGTTTTCCTTCACTTGGTAAGCTTCTAATCTCCTTCATTTACATGCATTTCATGTTTTGAAACCTAGGTTTTGGGGTTTTTGAAAAATTTTGGGGTTTTTCAAAATTAATGAGTTATTGTTGAAATTTTGGGCTGGGTTTTGATTACATGATCTTAAAACTTCATGCATTGCATCACACATGCATTATAACTATATTTTCATGCATTTAGATGTGTGTTATATATGTTAAACTGATGCATGCTGGTAGGATTGGATTGGGCTGAGCCCATGATGCAATTTCTTTTGCATATCACATGTTCATGCATTCTCCATGCATACGTACTCTCTTTTCAATATACTTGTTATATTTGAATTGCTTTGGGACTTTTCTAATTGTCTCACTTTCTCTCCCTCTCTTTCTGTTTACGTTAGTCATGTCTATGGCACCTAAGCATAAGTCAACTCTATCATAGAACCCTTTGCGTTCTAGGGCATCCTCTTCTTCTGATCCTACTCCTTCTCATATTTGGTTCTGTGATGAGGATGCTCGAAAGGACTTCTCGGGGAACTTTTCTCGACAAGGTGTTCATTCGAAACGTTGAGTCATTTGTCCATCCATGCTGATCCAAGAGTTTTACTCCAACATGCATGGATTTGATTTTTCAGTAACTCTCTTTTCTACTCACGTTCGAGGTACATGCATTGTAGCCACACCACAGCTTGTTGCAGATGTGCTTCATGTTACGAGGGTAGAGCATCCTGACTACCTCGGTTATGAGCATCTGAGGACTGTGTCCAAAGACGAGATGATTTCCGCTTTCTGTGAGTGTCCCGCCAATTGGGGTAATCGTCAATTTACACCATGTAAGCCCTTTGCTAAAGGTCCTAGATTCATAAACATGGTGATGACTTTTTTTTTGCACCCACTCTTTCACTATAACTCTATCACAGAGCCTCGTGCTCGATTTTTGCTTTCTTTGTTAGAGCACCTCACTATAGATTTTCCTTCACATTTTATTCTTTCTATCTTAGATGTGTATAGGGATATGGCTACCCGTGATAAGCTCATTTTCCCTTCGGCTATCACACAGATTCTATACCATTTTTCTGTTCCTTTTCCATTTTTTTGTTATGTGTGCCATAGACTACGCTATTGTTAAACGTAGCGAGACGCAGTTTAGGTCTTAGTAGTCAGATTCAGCAACTCCTCCCTCTCGTTCTGCTCCGTCTCGTTTTGCTCCATCCACATCCGCTCCTTCTTCTTCAGGTGATGTGACTCTAGAAGACATCATGGTGCAGCTGCAGCGCATGGATGCTTTCCTTGATACACTCTCTACAAAGTTGTATCAGGTGAACGTTCGTGTCAGTTGTATTGCACGACGACAGGCAACCATAGGTGTTTATGCTCCTAAGGCTTCTCCTCCATCACATCCTCCAGTGGCTTCTGATTCTGAGGATGAGGATGATGATGATGGTGATGACGATGATGCTTTGGATGATGATGCTGGAGATGCTAGCTCTACCAATTAGATGTCTACTTAACACTCTTACCCTTTGTCACTTGTGACAAAAAAGAGGAGTAGTTTTGGATATGAAAGTAGTCATTCTTAGGGGGAGAGTTAGTATAGGACATTTTGTTAGGGGGAGTGTTGATTTTTTTTTAGGGATGCAGTGAGGATTACTTGTATCTTTTTCTTTTCTCTATTTTAGATACATTTGTTCTTATACATGGGTCTTGTGACCATTTTTGACATACATTGTACTTACCCTGACATATGTTGTTGATGTATGTTTCTTTCACCTACCCTTACATATGTTGTTTCTTTTCTCTTTTTATGCACATGCTTCTTATTACGTGTATGCAATCTATTATTTCTGTTTCACACAAAGATGCCTTGATGAGTTTTGTTTAAAGTGTTTCAGAAATACAGGTTGTTAAAGTCTTCTTGCCATAAACTCTCTTCTTGCAAATTTTTTCAAGAGTTTGTGTTAGGATAGATTTTATTGTATTCAATAAGTGAATATGAGTTGAGTGATTTATGACTTCTCTCATATGTTCATTTGTTTGTTGTGGTTTTGTCACAAATTCCCAAAGGGGGAGATTGTTAGGACATATGTGATTCACTTGTTAGGAACATATGTCACTATTTTATGTAATTGACTAATCCTTTGGGTAGATCTAGGATGTGTTTAGTACTTCAAGAAACTGTGTTTCAAAATTAAGTGTTTAAGACATGCAAGTTTGTCTAGATTCAAGCTAAAGAAGTGCTGTTCATTAAAACTCGACAGCTAGCTATTCGTCGAGCTTAAGAAGCTGTTCTTGCCCCGTGGCTCGACAGCTGCTCAACAGCATCTCGGCAGATAGGTATCTGTCGAGCTTTATGGAAAACAGAATTTCTTTTCTTCTAACGCTAGATATATAAAGGGATTATTTTAAGGGCCGTCAAAGGATACACAAGTTGCACAAGTCTTGAGCAAAATTTGTTCAAGCAATTTGTAACCAAAGACAAATTTTTGCCCTAGTTCATCATTCTTGTGAAGAAGTTGCTGTGTATGTGCACCGTAGAGTTTTGTGATCAAGCATCTTCTTGATCTTCATTGTTGCGATGAACTGACGAACTTTGTAGCCAAAAATCTTCTCTAGTTGGTGATTAAAGTCGCATACTGGGATCCACGCATTGGTAAGTCATGTACTTAGAAGCCGTGCATCAAAAGGGGAAATTGTCACTATAGAACAAGTCCAATTTGGTATTGGGATAAAGGTTTAACTGTAGGTTGGTATAAGGTACTGGGATTCCTTTACTTGTAACCAGTTTTTTTGATAATAGTGGAATTTCAAGAGTGGTGACTTGAAAATCATCCGGTGGGGTTTTTGCTGTTAGGTTTTCCCCATTCGTAAACAAATCACTGTGTTATTTATTTTCCTCTGCATAGTTAGTTTATTGGTGATTTGTTTATGCTACCACACGTTTGTATGTTAATTAACTTAATTAATTCACTTGGCTAAATTAATTGGTTAATTTATCACAAGGGGTCAATTCGTTTTTGGCCTATCAGTGAAGACTTGTGATGCTCAATAATGTACAACTCCATGATCCTTCAAACCTCCCCCTCAAAATGGGAAGCGTTATCAGAAATGATCTCTTGGGGCACCCCAAACTGGCATATAATGTTGTTTTCTAAGAACCGAGCCACATACTTAGCCTTCAACACGAATTAGGAGACTACCTCTACTCATTTGGAAAAATAATCGATTGCTACCAAAATGTATTCATGCTCATTTGAAGCCTTAGAAGCTATCCTTTTAATCACGTCTATGCCCCAAATCGAGAATGGCTATAGAGAAGTCATGCCATACAACTCACTAGACAGTACATGGTTCAAGTTGGCGTGCGTCTGACAATTATGGCCACTCTTCACATAGTCCACACAATCAGTTTCCATTGTATTCCAAAAGTACCCTGTCCTTTGGGTTTTCTTAGCTAACATTCTTCCATTCATGAGGGCCACAAATCCCTTGATGAACTTCTTTCATTACTCTCTCGGCTTCTTCTTTCTTCAAGTAACGAAGATGTATGCCATCATAGGATCTTCTATAGAGTTGTCCTCCATATGGGATGTATTGAGTTGCCATCATCTTAATGGAGCGATGTTCTCTCTTGTCGGCACCATCTGGATATGCCCTAGTTCCAAGAACCTCATGATGTCATAGTACCATGGAACTTCCCCTTCCTCTATGGTCATTACTAAAGCTTCACTTCGGTGCACTTTCTCATAACTTTGCTCAATCTCTAAAGGTCCTGTCCACACTCCCTCGAGTATCTTAACCATGGAGGCTAAGGTAGCTAAGGCATTTGCAAATTGATTTTGAGCTTTAGAAATGATTGTGTATTCAATTCCATCAAAGGTCTTGGTCAAGTCCTCCAAGTATTGTTGATAAGGCTTCAAATGTTCCTCCTTCATGCTCCATAATTTTTGCACTTAGGCTATACTAAAGTTGAATCCCCAAAGACTTCGGCCTCCTTTACCCCCAATTCTTGAAGAGTTTCCATTCTAACAATACAAGCCTCATATTCAACCATGTTATTAGTTGTTTCAAAGTTCAATTTGATTGCCAAAGGTATGTGAGATCCCTCAAGAGTAATCAAGCGTATTCTTATCCCATTCCCATATTGGTTTATAGCTCCATCAAAGTACATCTTCCATGCCACTAACTCAACATCCAAAATGTCTTCATCTTAAAAATATTCTTTACCATCTTCCCCCTCTATAGGATTCTCGTTACAAAAATTTAACACAACACTTCCTTTAACAGTTTTCCTAGCCACATACTTCAAATCAAATTCTACTGACAAGATCAACCATCTTGACAATCTCCTACTCAAAGCGTGTTTCTCAAAGGGATACTTCAATGGGTCCATTCTTGCTACCACCCATATTTGGAAAGGTAAGACGATATGTCTCAATTTTTGTACAGCCCAAACAAGTGCAAAGCATGACTTTTCTATAGGAGTGTACTAGTCTCATAATCATGGAACCTCTTGCTCAAATAGTATATGGCCCTCTCATTCTTGTCATCGTCTTCTTATGCAAGCATACTTCCAACCACATCCCTTATGATAGAGAGGTATAGGAGTAAAGGTTTTCCACGTTGTGGAGGCACTAGGATAGGTGCATGGAGGAGATATTCCCTGATAATTTCAAAGGCTTCTTGGTACTCACCATTCCATGTACGTGGTTCATTCTTCAGTAGGAGTTTAAAGATGGGCTCATAAGTAGAGGTGAGCTTGGCAATGAATCGACTACTGTATTGTAATCGACCTAAGAAACCCCTTATTTCTTTCTCACTTTTGGGTGGAGACATCTCTAATATGGCTTTAACCTTGAATAGGTCAACTTCTATCCCTCTATCACTCATTAGGAAGCCTAGCAATTTTCCAACTGTTACTCTGAAGGTGCACTTTTGTGGGTTCAACCTCAATCTATATTCTTTAATCCTCTCGAAGAACTTCCTCAAGTTTATGGTGTGGATTTCTTTATCCTTGGATTTCACTATCATATCATCAACATACACCTCTACCTCATTATCCATCATATCATGTAGTAAGGTCATAGCCATCCTTTAGTAAGTTGCCCCAGCATTCTTGAGTCCAAACGACATTATTATGTAATAATGGATTCCCTATTCGGTAGTGAAGGTGGTTTTGGTCATGCCCTTAGCAGCCATCTTGATTTGGTTGTACCCCAAAAAACCATCTACGAAAGACATCAAGGCACTTCCTGCCATGTTATCCACTAAGACATCAATGTGAGGGAGGGGAAAGTCATCCTTAAGGCATGCCTTGTTCAAGTCCCTAAAATCCACACACATCCTCACCTTCCCATCCTTCTTAGTCACGGGCACGACATTGACTATCCATTCGACTTGGTGTATGGGTTTGATGAATGTTGCCTTTAATTGCTTAGCGACTTCCTTATTGATTTTTAAGAGCCATTTGGTCCTCATTATTCTCAATTTTTACTTGAAGGGCACCATGTGGTCATGAGTATAAATGTGATGTGGAGCTATCTTGAGGTCAATTCTAGGCATATCTTCATAGGACCATGCAAACACCTCTTGAAATTCCTTGAGGAGTTCTTGAAGATCTTTTCTTTCTTTTTCATTTATAGTTGAGCCAATTTTAATTAAGTGTGGATTCTCATCATTGTCCAAATTAATAGTTTCAAGAGTTGGTTCCATGGGTTCAATTTTGTTTTCCAATTGTTTATTAATTTTATTTTCAAATTCATTTGAATCATTTAAATGCAGAATTTCAATGTTATGGGACATATCAAAGTACATTGGAACTTGCGTTACAATTTCCCTATGTTTTCTAAAAACCCAACCTAAGTCTAATTATTAAAGGGCCCCACATTAGGCATGATGAATTCTGTCTTCTTTCTTCTTCAAGGCTTGCCACTCTTCTCCTCATCCTTCTTTAGAGGTTTCCATACATGCACAGCTTCGGTTATGTCGTATAAATCTTCACTCTTATTGCGGAAGTCTCTCCCCACCTCATCAAAGAACCAATCACCATCATCTCCACTCCAACAGCTAATCATTTCATCTTCTCCTTCTTCTTCTTTGTTCATCACAAGATATTGGTCGTCATCAAAAGAATGGTCCATGTTCCTGGAGCACTCTTTAGTTGTGACTTAAAGTTGGGTAGAAGTAGGTGGACTTTCCCTTTTGCCATCATGCGGTTGATGTCAACTCGCTTTATTCACGGCTAGGCTTGTCTTTTTCAGCTTCTTCTTTTGCTATCTCGGAGAGGTGGCTTATTATCTTCTTAAGGACTTCAGCTTGTGCCTCCACACACTCAAGCATCTTTTGCATGAGGACCTTCTCACTTGCAGCATCCATCTTTTCCTCTTGATAATTCCTTCTTTTGGATGTCTTGCCTTCCATTGGACCTTGATTGGAATGATGTTCGAAAAGAAGCCCAATTTTCATTGAGTTCATGTCCCAATCAAAGGTTCCTTTTAAACTTTAGATGTCCTTAGAAAATTCTTAAGTTCATTTTAATGAAGGCCTAATTACAATATCACACCCTTCCCTCTCACGGATTCTTGCCCCTTTGGGCTTTGGTCCATTTACAAAGAAATTCTCATATTACTCTCATGGGCTTTTGTTAGAATGTACTTAGGAATTTTTCAACCCTTTGTCTCAAACTTGGGCTTACAATGTATTCATCACTTTTGGGCTTTTCATTCTTTATTTACCATTTTCACTTTTTTTTTCTTTTTTTAATATACCTTTAGCTAGAATATATTGTAGCCTTCCTCTCAAAGTCCATGAAATTCTCATCATTTTGAGCCTAGGCATGCAACAAGGAGGCCCAAGATTAGGGAAGTTCATATTGGCTTTGTAGGATTTTGGATGCAAAGTCCATAGCATATTTGTTACCTTAGGCCCAAAGTTCTTTTTTTCAAAAGGGCTTTTTCCACTTGGGCCTATAATAGCAATTAGGCTATGTTCTTATGAACCTTTCAAGTTAAGATATACCTTTGGATTTAGGGACAAGCCTCTTATATGTGAGAACTTCTTTTATTTTATCCCAAAACATCTTAGGATATACCATAACTTTAGGGCCATCCCTTCCATTTTTACATCCTTTATTTGTCCTTTAGAATAAGGTGAACACATGGTATATGGTTGAATAAACAAGAGATATATAAAGGGTATCCTTTGTGATAGGGTTTAGGATCTCTCTACTGTGGGTAGGCTTCCTAAGGCTAAAGGGATAGATAAGTAGGTCACTCACAACTAGGTTGGCTATGATTCCAACCGAGGGCCTAAGTGGACCCCATAGTGGATTGGTAACAAATATTTAATGTACTCAAAGCCCATTATAGGCAATGGCACCAATTGTGAGTTGGTGGGACGAACTTTGGAAAATTTGGGCTCGAATGGAGCCTTCCGTTTTCCCACTCATCACCAACCAAGGTTAAGGGACAAAAGAGAACAACTGATGTGTGTGCAAAACAAGTATTGAAATAATTTTTATTATGGTTAAGAAACAAGACACATAAGAATTAACTCACAATCCCTAGTGGACTCGCCACTGTGGACACAAGGGGCCGTTTTTGGAGTCGCCACCTAGTTTTTGCAATGGTCTAGGAACCATATATATATCATCCCTTCAAGGAAGGACCTTCGATCTTACTACCAGAGTATGGGTTCAGAGTTTAAATATGCTCTTAGGATGGTGTTAGGCACCCAAGATTGTTCAACCCTAAGATTGGCCTCCCATCATTATGTCTTGTGTCCTAACCTTATTAAAAACAATCTCAACACTTGTATACTAAACTCACACACACACTAGCATGCATCTAACGTACAATCATGCATCTTTATCCTTAAACAAACATACTTATCTATCCATAAAGCAAAGAAAGCCAAACATGCAAAAGAAACCCTAGCATTCATCTAACATGTGAAAACCTTATCATACATCTAAACAAGGCAGCAAGCATATCATCCAACAACACATACAAAAAAAAAAAAAGTATCAACACGTTAGAAATCCTAATTATACATCTAAACATGTTTCATCATATCATCAAAATAAAACCAAAACACAAATGCATGGACATTTCTAATACACGACTTACCCTTTACTTACCTCTCAGCAACACAGCACCTATGGCATTGATGAATGCGCATGTAAATGAATGCATGGTATAAGAAGAAAACCCTAATCTAGAACATGACTGTAAACAAGAATGTGAGGCAGAGGTACCGGCCCGTATAAGCATGTGAACAAACTCTGAAAAGGAACAAAACATGTGAAACAAACTAAACAAGCAACATAGAGAATCTGGATTACGGTTTCTAGGCAAGCACCTGCATATGTAACCCGAAGCCTGTGTACACATGCTCATGGCATGTGTGCGTGGCACTTACTCAAAACCCTAACTCGGAAACGAATAAGGCAAAAAGTAGAGCATGAACTAAAACACTAACTCCAGCAAATAAACATACATTTTAAGCTACCAAAATTTAAACCTAACCTAGAGAAAGCATATTAAAATATGTTTTAAAATACAAACAAAGCAAACGGAGAGATTTAATGACAGAAGAAAAAAAAAAAAAAGGAATACCTCACAAAAAGCTTCCAAGCTAGAATTTGACCATTCCCTTCAGTCAAATCTATCACAATTTTAAAACTAGTAATTAGCAACATTAAACTAAAAGAATTGGGGCCAGAAAATGTCCCAATCAAACAAAATTGACTTGAGGGTGTTTTGTTAAAAACTCCCTTTTGATTCACTATTTTCTAGCGAATCTTAGGTTTTTCCCCATGGGATATCTGTGACTTTCAAAAATGTACCACGTAAGGCTTTTTATAGTTGAAAAAATGGGGTTTGGAATGGTTCCCAGACGATGTGGGATTCATTCCAAACCTTAGCCATTATTACAAAAAACTTGCCTTTCTTATGCTTTTGAAACCCTAACTGCGTACATAGGAATGTGCCTGCGTATGCATGCTTTGGCTCACGTACGCAGGTCGAGGGCCACTTTGGTCATTTTATTTCCAAAAATAGATTTTTGCTCATTTAAAAGGTTATATTTTTCATTTTGACACTCCTTAAGTCAATTTAATGTCTAATTAAGCTCTAAACTAGCCTTGGGCCTTAGAATTCGAGCATCATTAAAGAACGGGGCCCCAAGTCATAAGTGGTACAAAATGCAGTGTCTACACAACCCAAAATCAAGTATGGGCCAGTCCCAAAGTCCAAGTACTGATATGAGTCTTGAATCAAACAATCTTCACATACCACTCAACTTTTTGGCCCACTCCACTTACCCTAGAGATTCTAAAATTGATACCAACTCATCCCCTTCTTTGTATCAAATTTGCCATAATTTACACATCGATTTGTCCCAAACCTCAAAGCAGTATATGCCCAATCGGCCCTAGGCACTAGAAAACTCCCACCCCTCCCCCCAATTACAAACATTATCTCTGTGCAAAAGGAAAATCGCACAAGAGGAAATATCAAAATTCTCTAAGCGGCTTAGGAAAACTAGCTACAACCCTGAAGCAGTGTTTATTGACCCTAAAACAGTAACTCTCATCCCTTAGTCAAGACTTGAATTCTTCATATTGGCAAAGAGGGATCGTATAAGCCCTACTCCTGATGGAAATATAAGTGTATGCATCGGAAAAAATAAAAATAACGAATCTACTTCATTCGCAATATATAACATGTATTATGTAAGTTTTAGAATTCAAGAATAAGAGAGTGTACCTTGGTGTGGTGAATTTTAAAACTGAAGATCAGAAGTTCTTGAGAATACTTTCAATCTTCACTTCAATTCCACTTATGCCCAAAAAGTGTGGTCTCTCAATCAGTTTGTTCTAGGGAGAATGAGAATAATGTCTAACACCACATACAAACCTTTTCATATCATATATAAATTCTGTATGTTTCTCTCCTTAAAACTGATTATCTAATTGGGCTAACCTTTTGGGCTTTTCCAATTGGGTTTTAGTATGTGGCTTGAAGTGGGACCAAAAGGGAACAAATAAGACACTAGCTCTAATGGGCCTAGGGCTTTTCTGTCAACTCTTAACAAGTCTAAAGTTACCATTAATTATATTTAATACCATTATATAAATATAATTGCACTCTAGGCCTTACTAATAAATTATATCCCAAGATTTTATTATACATGTAACCCCTTCATAAAATATTTGTAGTAATACAAAGTCATGAATATAGACTGCTACTTTGTGAATTACTACATCTTAATCCTTGAGTACCCAGTTTAATCCTTTAAGTTATTCATCATATATTTATGAAATCCAATTTCATAAATATATACTTTAGTAACTATTTACTAAAGTAGTTAGGCCTAACATTCTAAATAACAAACCCATTAAATTTATCTCAAGGAAATATTTTTTATCTCCTTTAAGAGACTATGAATTCCATCTTGAGAATAAATGTTCCATCAACACTAAATGTGGCTGCCCAACATACTGAGGTTTTGACCGTTATCTTAGATCCCACTCCTGATATATCAAAGCAACCTACATTTCATGATCTGGTCCATTATTCTCTCAGGATTAAGAGTTCATGTAAATATAAGTTGTGAGATTTTTATTCAATTTACAATCGTTAGGAGAATAATAAATCTCACAGCGGTCTAGTTCAATATTTTTTAACTCTTAAAACATATCAACATATTAACTAGAAGTCAACACTACCATGATCAAGGCAAATCATCTTAGTTAATATGTTATAGTCTTCGTAGATGAAATTCCCAATTTCATCACCGACTATGAACTAAATTCTAAGCTTACAAAGAACTTGTAAATTATATATGATAATGTCATGGACAATATGATGTCTATATGATAATGGACTATATGTCACCGACTATGAACCAATTTCATCACATACTATGCATCTCATGGACTATATGATAATGTCCAAATATTCTTGTTACCATTATTTTAAATAATAATAAAACAACTTTAATAATAAAACTTTAATAATAACAACATTAACTCATACATAATGTCATATATAATAACATACATAGCATCATACAATAGGATTTAAGGGCACTAATCCTAACAATCTCCCACTTGCCCTAAAGACTATTGTACACAAATCTAACTCCCATTCCCTCCAAATGTGACTCAAAAGTCTTTTGAGACAAGGCTTTGGTAAAGGGATCTGCTAGATTATTTGCACTTTCAATCTTTGCTACCACTACATCTCCACGAGCTATGATGTCTCGAATGATGTGGTATTTTCTCTCAATGTGCTTTCCCTTCTTATGATTCCTTGGATCTTTAGATTGTGCAACCACTCCACCATTATTACAAAACAATGTGATTGAAACCTACTCCATTCTTATTACACCAAGGTCAGAAAGGAATTTCTTGAGCCATACAGCTTCCTTTGCCGCTTCACAAGCAGCAACATATTCTGCTTCCATGGTGGAATCCGCAATACAAGATTGCTTTACACTTCTCCAAGTTATGGCTCCACCTCCCAAGGGGAATACACATCCTGATGTGGACTTTCTGAAATCTAGATCCGATTGAAAGTCTGAATCTATATAACCAATAGGAATCAAATCCTTACACCGGTAAACAAGCATATAATCTCTCATTCTTTGTAGATACTTGAGAATATGCTTTACAGCTTGCCAATGTTTTGGTCCTGGATTTGATTGATATCGGCTAACCATGCCAACTACATAACAAATATTTGGTCTATTACTAAGCATGGCATACATGAGACTTCCTACTGTTGAAGCATAAGGAACTTATTTCATCATATCTACTTCCTCTTGAGTCTTAGGCCTATGGTCATTAGATAGAGGAACTCCATGTCTGAAAGGAAGTAATCCTTTCTTGGAGTTTTGCATGCTAAACCATTCTAGAACCTTATCTATATATCCAACTTGTGATAAGCCTAACATCTTATTCTTGCGATCTTGCCAAAGCTTGATCCCTAGAATAAAGTTAGTCTCACCCAAGTCCTTCATATCAAATTGGCTTGACAACCAAACCTTTACTGATGACATTACCCCTACATCATTCCCAATGAGTAGAATATCATCAACATAAAGCACTAGGAACATTACTACTTTATCTCGATGTCTTTTGTACACACATGGTTCATCAAGATTTTGTTCAAAACCAAATGATTTGATTGCTTGATCAAATCTGATGTTCCATGACCTAGATGCTTGCTTAAGTCCATAAATGGACCTTTTCAATTTGCATACCATATGCTCTTGGTTCTTAGCTATGAAACCTTCCGATTGCATCATATAGATTTCTTCTTCAAGATTGCCATTAAAAAATGCAGTCCTGACATCCATTTGCCAAATCTCATAATCATAATGAGCAGCAATGGATAAGAGAATTCTGATAGATTTAAGCATTGCTACTGGTGAAAAGGTTTCTTCATAATCAATACCTTCTTTTTATGTATACCCTTTCGCCACTAGCCTTACTTTAAAGGTTTCAACCTTTCCATCTATCCCTCTCTTCCTCTTGTAAACCCATTTGCAACCAACAGGTTTAATGTCGTTAGGCGTCTTTACAAGATCCCAAACTTGATTGGAATACATAGAATCTAATTCAGATTTCATAGCTTTGACCCAATGATGTGCATCTATATCAGTCATTGCTTCTTCATAAGTGTAAGGATCAGTCATTTTCCAAGAATTTGGCATTTGAGCTAACAAACACTTTATTATCTTTATGACTATAGAATAAACCTCCAACAGTTCCTTTTGGATACCTTACAAAGAATACCACTTCTGTTTTAGACTATAACTTGTCAAACTTTCCTTTCAACACATGTGCTCGACAACCCCAAATATGGAGATGTCACATACTAGGCTTATGCCCATTCCACAACTCTATAGGTGTTTTAGGAACAGACTTCGAAGGTACTAAATTTAGAAGATACATTGCAGTATTTAAGGCATATCCCCAAAAAGAAATTGGTAAAGTCCAATAACTCATCATGGATCTAACCATATCTAAAAGAGTCCTATTCCTTCTTTCTGCTATACCATTTTGTTGTGAAGTTCCAGGTGCAGTCAATTGGGATACAATCCCATTTTTAGTTAAGTAATCTTTGAAAACCCCAAGAAGGTATTCACCACCTCGATTAGATCGAATGGCTTTTATGCGTTTACCCAATTGATTCTCAACTTCAGCCCTAAACTCTTTGAATTTTTCAAAGGCTTCGGACTTTCATTTCATTAGGTACACATAACCAAATCTAGAGTAATCATTAGCAAAAGTAATGAAATACTCATAGCCACGTCTTGATTGGATTAACATAGGACCACATACATCTGAATGTACTAGTTCTAGCAACTCTTAGGCTCTTCTACATTTTGCATTAAAAGGTCGTTTGGTCATTTTGCCCTCCAAACAAGATTCACAAACTAGAAATTTATCAAAGTCAATGGGCTCTAAGAGTCCATCTTTGATTAGTCTTTGAATTCTGTTTGAATTAATATGACCTAAACGCAAGTGCCAAAGATATGCATCATTAGTAGAAGGAAACTTTCTCTTTAATGATTTTACATGAGAGTCATGATCTAATTCAGAATTATATAATTCATGCTATCAGGAGTTAAAATATAAAGACCATCCACAATATTGCCAAAACAGATAAATACTTTACCCTTCCTTATTACAACATTGTCTTTAAGGATAACACAATATCCACATTTACCTAAATAAGTTGCAGAAATTAAATTCCTACGAACATTAGGTACATACAAACTGTCTTCCAATATTAAAACCTTAGACTCAAAGCATAAATTAAACACTCCAATAGCTACAACAGGAATCCTGCTCCCATCAGCCAAAGTAAGAAACAATTCCCCTTCATTAAGCTTTCTGGTCTCCTGGAGCCCCTACAAAGAATTGCAAATATGATTAGTACAACCTGAATCCACACACCTGGAATCTGTGGGATTTTGTACTAAACATATTTCAAGGAGGAATGATCTTTTCATACCTTTATTATTGGCAGCCTTGAATTTTGGACCATTCCTCTTTCAATGTCCTTTCTCACCACAATGGAAACATTTTCCTTTAATCTTCTTTCCTTTATCGGCAACACCTAAGGCAATTTGTTTACCCTCTTACTTGGTGAAGTCCTTCTTCTTCTTCTTCTTCTTACCCTTGTCTTTCGACTTAGGTTGAGAAGTAGAAGCTTCAGCCATATTGGAATCAACACTAGAAGTACCAAGAATGCCTTCTGCTGCTACCAACTCATTCATTAATTCAAAAAAAGAATAAATCTTTTTGTTCATATTATAATTGAGTTTGAATTCCTTGAATGATTCCAATAGTGACTGGAGTATCATATCCACTTGGGATTCTCCATCAATATCAGCACCTAAAACTTCCAATGTATTCAGATTAGAGATCATTATAAGACAATGCTCCCTAACTAAATTTCCATCAGTCATTTTGGTATTATAAATTTGCCTCATGGTTTCTTGTCTTGCAGAACGGCCTTGCTCACCAAACATATCCTTCAGACTTAGCATAATGTCTGAAACTAGTTCTACATCCTGCATTTAATACTATAGAACATTTGAGATAGATGCTAGGATGTAGCATTTAGCCATTTCATTAGATTTCTACCAACGATCATATCGTTGTTTTTCCTCAGGAGGAGCATCTAGTGAAGGAAAGATAGGACATAGTTGAGTAAGCACATATTTGTTCTCTTCAGCTGTAAGTACAATGTTGAAATTTCTTTTCCAGTCAAAATAATTGGATCCAGTCAGTTTGTTTTGATTAAGAATAGTAACAAGTGGGCTAAATGATGCCATGTTCAAATCTGAAAATAATAAACATAAATATAATAAGTAAACTAGACATTATCAATTTAGCATATAAACATATAGTATGGAACCTTAATAAAACCATAATATAATATATGCAATGACAACCCAATCCCATATTCAATATCCCTCTGCATAGAGTGAATATAAAATACTATGATTGATTGAGAACTATTCTCATTATTAATGCTATCATGATAACTCTTATCAAACATTAATAATATGTCGTTATACATTTGGCCTCTAAATAAAAATAGTAAGAACTCAGCATAAAGGATACTATAATATTTAGTCTAGTGTATACCATTGTCTAGAATCATGTGTAGCCACATTTCATCCCCTTAACAGGCTTATTTTGTAGTATCATGATACAAAACACCCTCCGCATGGAATGCAAAGCTCAAGGCTAAGACAAGGTGTTTGACCAAACCACTATAAACCAAAAAATTCAGTCCTGTAGTACCATGAAATAAATACTCTCCACATGGAATGCTAAGCTCAAAGCAAAGACAAAGTATATATTTCACACTACTATGAACCGACAATGGAGGCCGTGAGATCCAATCCTTGAATCTCTCTCCTACTAGATGTTTTAAATTAAAGGTTTTTATTTTATAAACATGTATAAACTAATCACACATAGCCTTGCACTTTATACATTTGAAAAAACATAGAAAAAGTTCAAAATTTCCTTCAGTGGCATTTTTGCGAGAATCTCGCAACTAAGCTCTTCCCGCGAAAATGAGTTAAGAGAAATTGTTGAAAACACAAAATTCACACAGAAACTTTTGCTACTGTCTCGCGAGTAACTCGTGAGTAAAGCTTACCCGCGAAAAGTTTTATGAAAACACAAAATTCAGACAGAAACTTTCACTACTGTCTCGCAACTATTTCGCTAGTAAAGCTTACCTGCGAAAAGTTTTTGTGCTTCAAAGGCATTTTTCGCGAGTAACTTCACGAGAAGCTAACTCGCAAAAAACTCGTGTTTTCAGTTTTTGAAGGGAAAAACTAAACAGTTTTCAATGGCTTCCATGAATGAACAACCACCATATGAACATGACAAATAGTATTTGATATCAAAACTGAATTCCATTGATGCTATAGCCTTAAAGATTGTGTTAGGTTCTAAAAATTTAGAACAATTGGCAAATCGTGAACACAAACTTGTCTAGATATAGATCTTAGAGTCTAAAGGTATTATTAGACAATGCTCAAGGTGATTCAAGTCAAGATTCAAGAACATACAAGCTGCAGGAAGAAGATTTCATAATCTGTCTGGTTTGATCGATTGAAAGACAAGCTCGATCGATCGAAAGTCGTATCTACAAAATTTTAATTAAGCCCAGATAGCAATTCAAGCCCATTAAGGATTAGGGTTTCTAATCTACTTCTCTTAGTATATAAAGGAAACCGTAAGCACATTTTTATGAGGCTTTTCAAAGAGAGAAGAGAGTGCCTCTTTTGTATTTAGGGTTTTGTTCCTAAAAAGCTCTCTCATATCTTCTACCAGTGTTATTTCTTGAAGAATCCCAAGATCCGGTATTGTAGAAGTTGCTACCTTCTCTAGTTATCAAAGGTGCTGATGATCTAAACCTTCAAAGGTAGTCTTGGAGTCACAAACAGGAGAGTTTGTGTTGCTAAACCTTTGAGTGGGATCTCAAAGTCACAAATGTGGGTTTTTGTGTTTTGAAAAGGCCGAAGAAAGAAGGAGTCCATAGTCTCAGAGCTTGCACGTGGTCGTGTCAGTAAATTTCTACTGGTGGGTAGCAATAGGATGTTAGTTGTCTAAGTCGCTATTGTAAAATTTCGATTCTTTCTACTGGATTTGCTTTTTATCTTGAGGATAGTTAGATTAAATCCTCCCCAGGTTTTTTACCAGTTTCGTTTTCCTGGGTTATCATATCGTTGTGTTTTTTATTTTCCGCTGCTATACATTGATATGATATATTTGTGTTAACCTAGATTTGTTAATTTGATTAAGTAATCACTTGGCTAATTATCTAGGTTAATCTGATTGTGGTTTTAAGGGGTCTAAAAACTCACAAGTGGAATCAGAGCATGTAGCTCTTCTGTTTTAGATCTTTTGATCTAAGAGCTGATCCTTGACCCTTGTTGTCATGGATAATTTGAAGTGTCTTTTTTATCATGTTTCTGCTTATGCCTCTGTTGATTTTATTGACGCTTGTGAAACTCTTCGTAAGGAATTATTGAAATCTATGAAAATTGCTAAGAAATTGAAGGAAGAGTTAAAATTGGCTAATCTTGACAAAGAGGAATTGGTTGTTAGATTAGATGAATCAAATAAAAACAATGAATTTTTGAGAAATCAAATTTCCTCTCAAGACGAGAAGATGAAAAGCTTGGATTAAGAGTTAGTTGAATCTAAAGCTAAAATTGAAAATTTGACTAGTACCAAGCCTGCTGTTGATAACAGAAATGTTTTTGTTTCCCTTAAGCCTAAAACTGAGAAAGTTTATATCTCTCCTTTTAAGAGGAATAACAAAGAAAAGACTTATTTTGCTAGGTTAGACAAAGGCAAAAGTTTTGATGTAGACGTTGAAGTTTTTAAACCTAAGTCTAAACCTATTGTTAGAGAGCATAATAAATCTGTTTTTGTGCCTACTTGTCACCTTTGTGGTGTTTTTGATCATATTAGACCAAATTGTTCTTTGTTGAGGCAAAAAGCAAAATCTGAGACTAGATTTGTTGTTAGGAATACTAATGTTCCTATTTGTTACTTTTTTGGTGTCTCGGGTCACATTCGACCTAATTGTCATAAACTAAAATTTAAGCATTCTGTGTTTCAATCTAGGATATGTGATGATATTTCTCCTGACATAAGTCCATATAAATTGTTTCATATTCTTTTGAAAAATTTGAGCTTGTTGGCTTGTGAAAGGAATTTGCAGGATTTCAGTCTCTCTCAAAAGATTGGTGTAATTCCTCAAATACACTCTGCTTCTCAGATTTTCACCTACAAAGTCGAAGACTCGTGCTATTTGGGTGAGAAAAAATTCTCTAAGGTGAGTGGTGTTGACTTGTCACTAATTTAATTCTTTCAATTGTTTGTGGACATGTCTTGTTTCTATTTTTGGTTGTTTTGTTTCTTTTAGAATGTTTTTTTATTTAATAAAAAAAATCCAAAAACATTGAAAAATGTTCAAAAAGACAAAAATATTTTATTTTGAGTCTTGTTTTATTTTTCTTGAGGATTACATGAATTATGATATCTCTCTCTTGATTTAGAACATGCTTGACATTGTGGAGAAACTTGAATAGTATGTGTTATATAAGTGCTAAGCTTTTTCTAATTTTGTGTGATTATGTACTAGTTTATACATGTACTCAAGGGTTAATTAAGAAATTGATATTTCTTATTTGTGTACCCTCTATAGCTTAGTTAAGCACTGTCATGCATTGCATTTGCATTGTTCATTTAGCATAATGTGTACTTTTTGTTTTTGGTCATAAATTTTTTAAAACCAAAAAGATTATTGTGTTTTGTATTTCACATCTTGGATTTATAATCAAGGATTGGCCATATTATCTTTACATAACAAGTTTATGTACCTTGTTTAGCTTGGATGAGCTTCTTTTATTGTACTTTACTAATTTGAGCTTTGTAGTGCATGTTATGTGGGAGAAGTTTATAGTTTTTGATCACTTTGTCTTGATCTTGAAGTCACATGTCTTTGATTGTCAGACTTGACCTTTTGAGGAAGGCATAAATAACCATCTCATCACTGTTTACTAGCCAATCATGAACACCTTAGTGCATATCGTAAGATTTTGTGCTCGAGAAAGTGTAGCACATGCATAAAAAGAACATAAGGTGTAGCCTCAGTTTAAATGTTAAAATTGGTGTGTACATTATTGGACTTAATGCTAAATCAAATAAATAAAAGTGGTGTGTACATTATCCCGACTATTTTAATAAGTTTCTGATCAAATAAAAATTGGTGTGTACAATATGAGGCAAATCAAGAAACTTACATGATTGCAAGCTTGTTTTCTAGGAGATGTGGGAGTTATATGATGTAACTTTTTAGGTGATAGTCTCTCTCAAATTTATGTGATGGATTTTGTAGAAATTGTGATTGATTTATATTTACATATCACCTCACATGTATCTCAAGCTTTTGCTAGTTGCACACACTACACAAGTTACGCTTTGCTAAACATGGTACATGATATTGTGTGTGAATTTGTTTTGGCTATCCAAGATTACATGTTCCTGAATTTTGATGCAAAATGCCTTTAATATTTGAGTTTTGGAGACAAATTGGTTGAAAAACTTGTTTTTGGAAGATATGGGTTGAATTCAAGTGTTTTTGAAAAACTTTTAATCTCATACTCATGCATTTCATTCATGAAATATTGTGCTTTGAGGAGTTTCAGCATTAAATTGCTCTGTTTTTCAAAAAGTTGATATTTCCAGATTTTTGATCGATCGAATCTGTCTCTCGACCGATCGAAATTGCGATAAAATTTTTGGTTTGAATATGCCTGACTCAATTGGCATTCGATCGATCGAAGCTGAAAAATTTCAGTTTTTAAGCATTCAACCAATTTTTTTTTCATGCATCATTTATGCTTAGGATTCACATCCATTGCATTGATTTTTTGTATCCATCTTGCAGTTTTGCAATTATATCTCTAATTGTTTTTACACATAACATGCATACACTTTGCTAAATTGGGTACTCAACTTGATTTAGAAATTGATTAATTAATTTTTGAGTTATGTACTTTTTAGTATATGCTATTTTTATGTGTGCACTGTAGGAAATATTTTTCTTAAGAGATATGATGGATAATCAATGTGCTAATATTTTCTCTACTCATGCAACTGTTTATGGGTCACATAGTGTCAAGTTTGCATTTATTGAAAGAGAGAATATTTTTCTTCATGTGTATCCTCAACTTAGATTTTAAGTTTGGTTTGTGTTTTTTTTCCCCAAAACTATTTTTCCCAACGCTTGTTTTGTGTTTCCTATTTTTATAGGGGGGAAGCTTGTTTTTAACCTGTGTTGTTCATAGGGGGAGTTGTCTCTGTTTTCTATAGAGTTGAATTGTTTTGTGTTCCCTTAATTCTCTATTTTCTCTTGATTTTTGTTGCATATGTTGGTTGTTTACTCTTTGTACGAGTTGTCTTTGTCAATACATGACAAAAATGGGGAGAAATAGATGAAATGTGGGAATCTTGTTTCTTTTGTTTAGGGGGAGAGGGAGAGTTAGAATTTACTTTTGTTTTTTATATTTTGTTTCATATTATTGTTTATATGTCTTTCTTTCCACACATGCAGTGATGTGTTTGTTGAGTGTTTCAGGAAAAACAGGTACATTTTGATCAAGACCTTCTACCTCTTATTGGCAACTTCTTGGTTAGGAAGTCTTAGATTGGAATTTACGATGTAATTGGGCATTTTATTGTATTGGGTTGTTCTTGTATTTGAGTATTTCATTTTGTATGAACGTTTTGTTACGAATTGCCAAAGGGGGAGATTGTTAGGTTCTAAAAGTTTAGAACAATTGGAAAATCATGAACACAAACTTGTCTAGATATAGATCTTAGAGTCTATAGGTATTATTAGACAATGCTCAAGGTGATTCAAGTCAAGATTCAAGAACATACAAGCTGCAAGAAGAAGATTTCATAATCTGTCTGGTTTGATCGATTGAAAGACAGGTTCGATCGATCGAAAGTCGTATCTACAGAATTTTAATTAAGCCCAAACAGCAATTCAAGCCATTAAGGATTAGGGTTTCTAATCTACTTCTCCTAGTATATAAAGGAAACCCTAAACACATTTTTATGAGGCTTTTCAGAGAGAGAAGAGAGTGCCTCTTTTGTATTTAGGGTTTTGTTCTTAAAAAGCTCTCTCATATCTTCTACCAGTGTTATTCCTTGAAGAATCCCAAGATCCGGTATTGTAGAAGTTGCTACCTTCTCTAGTCATCAAAGGTGCTGATGATCTAAACCTTCAAGGGTAGTCTTGGAGTCACAAACAGAAGAGTTTGTGTTGCTAAACGTTTGAGTGGGATCTCAAAGTCACAAATGTGGGTGTTTGTGTTTTGTAAAGGCCAAAGAAAGAAGGAGTTCGTAGTCTCGGAGCTTGCACGTGGTCGTGTCAGTAAGTTTCTACTGGTGGGTAACAATAGGATGTTAGTGGTCTAAGTCGCTATTGTAAAACTTCGATTCTTTCTACTGGATTTGCTTTTTAACTTGAGGATAGTTAGGTTAAATCCTCCCCAGGTTTTTTACCAGTTTCGTTTTCCTGGGTTATCATATCGTTGTGTTTTTTATTTTCCGCTACTATATATTGATATGATATATTTGTGTTAACCTAGATTTGTTAATTTGACTAAGTAATCACCTGGCTAATTACTTAGGTTAATCTGATTGTAGTTTTAAGGGGTCTAAAAACTCACAGATCAATTTAACAGACTTAATTTCAAATTTAAACAACATCATAACATCAATATCAATTTTCATCAAATCACAATTTCAACAACAATGCAGAAACTAATTTTCTAACATATTGAAACTATCATATTTAATTCCAAAACTCACAAAACATGTTATACAGATTTGAAATTGAAAACTGCTCTAATGGTTTTAGACCCCTTAAAAACACAATTGGATTAACCTAGGTAATTAGTTAAGTTGTTACTTAGTCCAATTTAACAAAACTAGATTATCACAATCAAAACAATCATATCATGCAAAGCAGTGGAAAGATAAATAACACAATGATATGATCACGCAGGAAACGAAACTGGTAAAAACCTAGGGAGGATTTAACCTAGCTATCCTCAAAGTAAACCTGAATCCACTATCTTGAAAGAATCGAAGTTCATACAATAAGACTTACAAGCCCCCACGCTCGACTTCTTATTGCTACCCACCAGTAGAACTTACTGACACGACCATGTGCAAGCTCCGAATCTACGGACTCCTTCTTTCTTGGATTCACCACCAGATACAAGCACACTTGCTTGTGTTTCTTTAAGCTTCAATGGCAGCAACTGAGTTGATCATGAAGGTGTAAATAATATCTCCTCCTTGAAAATCCTAAGTTTGTGTAAAGGAAAGTTCCTCTAGATCTCACAAGAGATTTACACAAATAGCAATATGAGCAACACTAAAATGTGGCTAGGGTTTACCTTTTATATTTAGGACAAATTAGAAAACCCTAAACGTTTTAAACAAACTAGGGCTGAGTTGGAAATTTGCAGAAAAAACGCATTCTGCCCGAGATTCGATTGATCGAGCCTAAGTTTCGATCGATCGAGCCAGGCCAAAATGCATAGTAACTTCTGCATTAGCTCGATTCCAACTTTACATAAAAGATACAACTTTGAGCAAGACTAAACACTACTAACCATATTGTTTTGATCATGGTTTGCCAACAATACACATTAGAGTTCTAAATACATAAAAACCTAAGTTTTTAAAACCTAACAAACTCCCCCTTTAGCAATCCGTGACAAAACACAACTAGAAGCTCAAAGTTTACAAAGAAAAGCCCTTTACAAAACAAATGCTCATAAAACAAACTTAATCCTAACTAATATCCATCAGTTGCAAGTGTAGATAGCGGCTCAATTGAATCAACCTGTATATTTCCTAAAACACTAAACAAAATTCATAACCGCATGTGTGGAAAATACAAGTAAAAAAATTAAATTCTTGATTTCAAACAACACACAATAAAGACATATATCAATGAATAACTCATAAATATAAATCAATAAACAGTTGAAAACAAGAAACATAAAGCAACAAAAGTAACTCCCCCTAACATGAATATCCCAACAAAAATATGGCAATAGCTAAATAGATAAAATACAATGTGAAGCACCTAGATACAATTTAAACTCCACAAGCTCCAACCAACAAAAATACTCTCCCCCTGAAGACAAAACTCTACAAGAGCTTAAATATGTACTCCCCCTTTTTGTGAAGGAATGCCAAAGGGCAATCAAAATCCATCATAAAAAAGGAGGTGGCGGTGAAGATCATCTAAACTGTGCCAACTCTGTGCGCAAAGCATGGATCTCATCAAGCACGTCCACCAAAATCTGTCCATGAGCCGCCTGAACGGTTAAGACATGATCCAACGTACGTCGAATGTCCGAATCATCTGAAGTAGTCGGTGGAGGAACATCAGCATCAACAGCAACTGCACCAGACATCTTAACAGCATCAGCACCTGTAGAAGAGGGAAGAAGGGGAACAGCACCAAATGACGCACCTCTAGAATGCGAAGGATCAACTCTCAAGTGAGCAACCCTCTGCCTAAGAAAGGTGGCACCTATGGGAGCAACAACATGAACAGGCTCATCGGAAGGAAAACCATCTAGACCAAGAAACAGCAAAATCCTATGAATGAAAATAGGATGAATAAGCGCATTCCTTACGGCAGAACTCCTATGAACCTCGTTCAAAGAGCGAAGGAACAAATGAGGAAAACTAATAGATGCACCAGAAACAAAAGCACACAAAAACACACATCGCTCTAGAGGGATGGTGTGGATATAAGAAATAGGCCACAAAGAATGACACGCTATCCTAAAGAAAAGATAGGCAGTCTCAGAAAGCTCAGCAGACGTGATCCGAGGATCAGAACCCCACTGGATAGAAGACCCAGTGATGTATGACATGACAACATTTAAGGGTGGAGACTCATCATAGGGATAGTCAGGCTCTCGAACAACTGGAACCCCAAAAGCTTCAGCCACTACCGGAGGAGTAATGGTGAACTCAAAACCTCGTATCCAACTCCTAACAAGAGTGTTGGAATCATAGACGTGGCAAGAGAGATTCGAGAAGAACTCTCTAAATAGGGCGGTCGAGGGTGGATGATCTATCTCTAAGAGGGACAACCAACCTCTAGACTCAAAGTTAGCCCTAATGGCCGGATCAATCTCATCTAAAATCACATATGCTCAACCCAAATCTTACGCTTACTGTTCAGTTTCTTAAAGGCCTCTCTGCTTTTGTCATTCCTAAACACCTCACTCCTAGAGGGAGACTCAAAGGAAGTGGAGGGGCTCCTATGGGCTCTAGTTTTCCTAGGCATAGTGCTAGGATAAGGACCAAGACACAAAGCAAAAAAAAACAAAGAACCAAAGGCAGACTGCAAGTTAGCACAAAAAAAATATAGAACAAAAATCTATATGATGCATGAACAAATTAAATGTGGTGATGCATGACCTAATGCAATGCAATTAAGTTCAAATTAAGTTCAAGTTCACAAATTTGGCTTGAGCATAGAGTTTCTAACAAAAACCCCAAAATTTTGAAAAACTACTTGATCAATTTGTAATAAATTGACGAATTGATCATCATACAAGATAGATTTCAGAAAATAATGACCAATTACATCAATTCAATAAGCCAATTTCATCAATTGAAACCAATTTGAACAAAATCCCCAATTCGGATTCAAAATAAGCCCTAGAATTTTTGATTTTTCATAAAACCCCAAATTAATGAAATTAACCAACATAGATCATGAATATATCATTGTAGCAACAAAACCCATTGATCAAATTCATAAAACAAGGCTTGATTAATCAAAAATCCCAAAAAGTGCATAGTTCGAAAAATACCCAAAAACCAAGAGATTAATGCATGAAAATGTGAAAATAATGCAAAAGGAATGGTAAAATAGACACACTGACTTAGGGAGAGAGAATCCTTGCAAGAAAATTGGAGGAAAACGACAAAAAAAAATCTCAGTGGAGCCTTGCCTAGTTGGAGAGAGAGAAAAAAGTTTTGAAAAAGTGTTTTGAACAAGTCAAATCTGAATTTTTTTTAAACCTGATTCACAAGTTTCGATCGATCGAAAAACAGTTTCGATTGATCGAAATAGACAGATGCTCGTTAAAAATTTTTAAAACACTTTCAAAACAGTTTCGATTGATCAAAAAACAGTTTCGATTAATCAAAACAGATAAAGGCTTCCTTAGACAATTTAAAAGAATTTCGATTGATAGAAAAATAGATTGGATCAATCAAAACTGGCAAAGGCTCACTAAGTTTGAGGAAAAAGCACAGTTTTTGAAAAAAAATTTAGGAACAACTCAAAGCATTGAAATTGAGGAACAAAATGCATGAGTATGTGATGATATGATTTTCAAAAACACGAATTGATGCCCAAATTTCCCAAATTTTAAAATTTCTTACATTCTCCATAAATTTTCAAACATCAAATCAATTTTGCACAAAACTCAAGGTATTTGCAAACTTGGTTGGTCAAACCAAAGACACACACAATAACATGTACAGTGTTTAGCAAAGAGTAACTTGTGTAGTGTGTACAACTAGCAAAACCTTGAGATACATGTGAGGTGATATGTAAATAGAAATCAATCACAAAGTCTACAAAATTCATCACATAGAATTTAAAAGAAACTATCACCTAAAGAGTTACATCATATAACTTCCACATCTCCTAGAACATAAGCTTGCAATCATGTAAGTTTCTTGAATTTTGTCTTATAATATACATACCAATTTTAATTTATTCAGAAACTTATTAAAAGGCCAGGATAATGTACACACCAATTTTAAGCATTAAGCAATTAAATCGAGGCTTCACTTTATGTTCTTTTTGTGCATGTGCTACACTTTCTTGAGCACAAAATCTTACGATATGCACTAAGGTGTTCATGATTGGCTAGTGAACAGTGGTGAGATGGTTATTTATGCCTTTCTCTAAAAGTTCAAGTCTGACAGTCAAAAACATGTGACTTCAAGATCAAGACAATGTGATAAAAACCATAAACATCTTTCCCACACAACATGCACTACAAAGCTTCAACTAGTAAAGTGCAATAAGTAAGCTCATCAAGGCTATACAAAGTACAAAAGACATGTTTATGTGAAAATAAATTGACCAACCTTGTTCTCAAAAACCAAGAAAGTAGTGCAAAACACAATTTGCTTTCTTTTTCTTCCCTTTTTCCTTTTTTTTTTTTTCAATTATTAAAAAAAAACACCTAGAATGAAATGCATGAATGTTATGCAATGCAAATCCTAGAAAAAAAAAAACACAGAACCAAAGAACAATGGTTACAAATGGTAGAGCAATGAAGCACAAGGACCATGTCAGAAAGACTCAATTAGTTCGAGTCTTTTGCATCCAAAACCTTTTAGATACACCATGAGCATTGGAGTTCTTATTTACATGGGAATGATTACCAACTCCAGGATTGGAATAAAGGTTTAAAGCCTTTACCAATTCACCAATGAGTACCATAGGATCTTGTGCTTGAGGTACAGGTACTTTTGGTTTGTTTGATCTCTTTGCAGCTTGCAGCTTGTAACAGTTTGGATGAATGTGTCCAGACTTTTCACAAAAATGACAAACCCATGTAGGTTTATCATGTGACTTGTCCTTAGACAGGGTAGGCTTCTTAGGTTTAGACTCTTTCAGATCAACCCTAATCTTTCTAGATGGTGAAACTTCTACGGGTTTGACAACCTCACTCACAGGGGGTTTAACAGTTTCACTCACAATCTCACTCACAGAAGATTCAGAAAAAGATGAAAGGACAAAGTTTGTGGAATGGGGAGCAGACACAGAGATGCTTTCAACAAAACCTAAACCAGATTTGTCAGAAGGAGACTTTTGAACACTAAGCATTTGATCAAGTTTAGAACTAGTAGATCTAGCAACAGATAAATCAAGTTCCAAAGATTTAACTTTATCAAGCAACAGCATATTCTCAGTTTTCACGTTGTTCAAAAGTTCATTAGTATTAAACAGTTTTACAAGAAAATTCTTCTTATCAAGCTCAAGAGATTCAATTTTTTTCAGGCCAAGTTCAACATTCATAGCATCCTTTGCAGCAATTTTGCAAAGTTTGTTGTAGGCCTCTTGGAGATCTGCATCTTTAGAGAGTTCCCCATCAGAAGGGTTCTCTTCAGCAGATATGCTCTCATTGACTACAGCAGTAGCAATGAAAACAATGAAGTTTCCATCCTCGTCACAATCAGACTCATTACCAAAAACTTCACCATCACTAAGAGTTACAGCCATAGCCTTACCCTTAGACTTTAAATAGGTAGGACATTTAGATTTCATGTGACCATATCCTTGACATCCAAAACACTGAGGACTCATAGAATTATTAGAGGATTGACCTACTTTTTCTATAGGTTTATCATTATTGTTAACTTTAGTGGGATCATTCTTCCTAAAGTTTCTAGGTTCAGTAGTGTTCATGCCTCTTGCCTTTCTATTACTATTCCTGAGAAAGTTTCTAAAGTTCTTAGCAAGGTAAGCAATCTCTATAGCAGAGAGCTCATCATCAAATCCACCAACCTCAACATTATTAACTGACTTAAATGCCATTGATTTGGATTTGTTAGTTTTTGGTAGGTCCAACTCATAGGATTAAAGAGATCCTACAAGCTCATCAACAGGGATGGAGTCAACATCCTAGCTCTCAGTAATGGTAGTCACCTTGGGTCTAAAGTTTTCAGTTAATGATCTAAGAATCTTCCTAACAATTTTAGGTTGATCATAGATTTCACCCAAGTTAAAAGCAGAATTAACAATATCATTCACTTTAACATAGAATTCATCAAAAAATTCATCATTAGACATCTTAATGCTTTCAAATTTTGAAGTCAATTGCTGCAATTTATTGATTTTGACAGTCTTTGTGCCTTCATGCACAGTCTGGAGGATATTCCAAGCAGTATGAGCAACCTCAACATTAGAGATTTTCTTAAATTCCTCCATAGAAACAGCGTTAAAGATAGCATTCATAACCTTGCTATTGAACGCGGCTGCTTCTTTTTGAGAAGTTTGCCACTCACTAACAAGAGTAGTGGGGTTCTCCCATTTGTATTCAACGGAGTTCAAGACTCTCTCATCAATTGATTTTAGGAATGCTTTCATCCTTACTTTCCAATAAGTATAATTATTCCCATCAAAGTGAGGAGGAATAACAAGAGAGTGTCCGTGTTCCATGACAGCAGGGGTCAAGGATTAACTCAGTGATCAAAAGATTAACAACAAGAGAGCAACTTGCTCTAATACCACTTGATGGTTTTTAGATCCCTTAAAAACACAATTGGATTAACCTAGGTAATTAGTCAAGTTGTTACTTAGTCCAATTTAACAAAACTAGGTTATCACAATCATATCATGCAAAGCAGCGAAAAGATAAATAACACAATGATATGATCACCCAGGAAAACAAATCGGTAAAAACCTGGGGAGGATTTAGCCTAGCTATCCTCAAGGTAAACCTGAATCCACTATCTTGAAAGAATCGAAGTTCATACAATAAGACTTACAAGCCCTTACGCTCGACTTCTTATTGCTACCCACCAATAGAACTTACTGACACGACCACGTGCAAGCTCCGAATCCACGGACTCCTTCTTTCTTAGATTCACTACCAGATACAAGCACACCTACTTGTGTTTCTTTAAACTTCAATGGTAGCAACTGAGTTGATCATCAAGGTGTAGATAATATCTCCTCCTTGAAAACCCTAAGTTTGTGTAAAGGAAAGCTCATCTAGATCTCACAAGAGATTTACATAAACAGCAATATGAGCAATACTAAAACGTGGCTAGGGTTTGCCTTTTATACTTAGGACAAATTAGAAAACCCTAAACGTTTTAAACAAACTAAGGCTGAGTTGGAAATCTGCAGAAAAAACGCATTCTGCCCGAGATTCAATCAATCGAGCCTAAGCTTCGATCGATCGAGCCAGGCCGAAATGCATAATAACTTCTGCATTAGCTCGATTCCAACTTTACATAAAAGATACAACTTTGAGCAAGACTAAACACTACTAACCATATTGTTTTGATCATGGTTTGCCAACAATGCACATTAGAGTTCTAAATACATAAAAACCTAAGTCTTTAAAACCTAACATGCTCTGATACCATTTGATGGAAATATGAGTGTATGCAACGTAATCTATAACATGTATTATGTAATTTTCAGAATTCAAGAATAAGAGAGTGTACCTTGGTGTGGTGAATTTCAAAACTGAAAATCAGAAGTTGTTTTGAATACTTTTAATCTTCACTTCAATTCCACTTATACCCAAGAAGTGTGGTCAATCAGCTTGTTCTAGGGAGAATGAGAATAGTGTCTAACACCACATGCAAACCTTTTCATATCATATATAAATTCTGTATGTTTCTCTCCTTAAAAATGATTATCTAATTAGGCTAGCCTTTTGTGCCTTTCCAATTGGGCTTTAGTATGTGGCTTGAAGTGGGACCAAAAAAGAACAAATAAGACACTAGCTCCAATGGGTCTTGGCCCTTTCTGTTAACTCTTGACAAGTCCAAAGTTACCATTAATTATATTTAATACCACTATATAAATATAATTGCACTTTAGGCCTTACTAATAAATTATATCCCAAGACTTTATTATACATATAACCCCTTCATAAAATATTCGTAGTAATACAAAGTCATGAATATAGACTGCCATTTTGTGAATTACTACATCTTAATCCTTGAGTACCCGGTTTAATCCTTTAAGTTATTTATCATATATTTATGAAATCCAATTTCATAAATATATACTTTAGTAACTATTTACTAAAGTAGTTAGGCTTAACATTCTAAATAACAAACCCATTAAACTTATCTCAAGGGAATATTTTGTATCTCCTTTAAGAGACTATGAATTCCATCTTGAGAATAAATGTTCCATCAACACTAAATGTGGCTGCCCAACATACTGAGGTTTTGACCGTTATCTTAGATCTCACTCCTGATATATCAAAGCAACCTACACTTCATGATCTAGTCCATTATTCTCTCAGGATTAAGAGTTCATGTAAATATAAGTCGTGAGATTTATTATTCAATTGACAGCCATTAGGAGAATAATAAATCTCACAACGGTTCAGTTCAATATGTTTTAACTCTTAAAACATATCAACATATTAACTAGAAGTCAACCCTTCTATGATTAAAACAAATCATCTTAGTTAATATGTTATAGTCTTCGCAGATGAAATGCCCAATTTCATCACCAACTACGAACTAAATTCTGAGTTTACAAAGAACTTGTGATTTATATCTTCTATGACTTTTCACATAAATCACATACTATGCATCTCATGGACTATATGATGATGTCCAAATATTCATGTTACCATTATTTTAGATAATAATAAAACAACTTTATTAATAACAACATTAAGTCATACGTAATGTCATATATAATAACATACATAACATCATACAATAGGATTTAAGGGCACTAATCCTAACAACTCCCACCAAAATTCATGGTGAATCTCTCAAGTCTAAGGCTCGTAGAGCTCACCTACAGACAACCAACAACATACCTTACCAACCAATCTATCTGATAGTTCGGCTACTTTGGCTAAGGAGGCGGGCCTTATCATGCCCCCAACGTCCCCATAAGGATCATTGGCTGGAACTATCGGGGCATCTGCAACACCTCAACAGTTCGAGCTCTCCAAGCTCAAATAAAGGGTGCTAAGCTTGACATCCTTTTCTTGTGCGAAACAAAGGTTTCAGAGGATCGCATGGATAAGGTAATGAATTCCATCGGTTTCTCAAAAAAATTAGTAGTAGATGCAAAGAACACAGCTGGTGGTTTATGTTTGATGTGGAAATCTAGTTTCTCTGTCAGTTTAGTTGATTTCAATAAAGACCTCATTGCAGTCAAAGTTTCTGATGCTATTTACAATTGGATCCTTGTGGGATTCTACAGACCATCCTATGCCTCAAAGAAAAAGAAGGCGTGGGAAAACTTATTTGTACTTCTTGAATCAATCCATTTTCCTTGGGTTTGTGTGGGAGACATTAATTTCACCACTAGGGAGGATGAGAAATTCGGTGGCAAAAAGGGTAGCTTTTCTCAAAAGAACTACTTGCAAGAGCTAATTTTTGAATTTGGTGTTATCGATCTGGGTTTCTTAGGTAGCAAATTGACTTGGCAAAAGGAAGACGATGCAACTCAGCCATCAAGAGAAGGTTGGACAACGCAATAGCGAGCATGGTTTGGAGATTAGCTTACCCAAAGGCTACCATATCTCACCTTAGGGCTATCAGATCTAACCACACTCCCATCCTATTAGACTCTAACTCAGTAACCTCCTTTGCCTACAGACCTTTCTGGTTTGAAGCTGTCTGGACTTGGGATCTAGGATGTCTCGAGGTAATCAATCATCCTTGGAATGGTGAAGCACATGTTCGAATTACCTAGTACTATGCAAAAAACAGGTTGCCACTAGAAAAGCCTAACTGAAGTGGAGCAAGGTCTTTGGCATCTGCCAAGACAAAATCAACAATATCCTTCTAAAAATAAAGTTAATCCAAGAAAAGAAAAGCAAGCAGGAAAATGGCTCTATTGAGATCAAGCTACAAGCAGATATAGCTAAATGGCTTGTTAGGAGTGAAATGCTTTTGCACCAAAAGTCAAGAGAATTGTTGTTAAAATATAGGGACGAAAATTCCATATTCTTTCACCTGTCAACTATTATCCAAAGAAGGTGGAATAGCATCGATGCAATCAAAGAAAAGGGTGGTAATTGGATTTACGAGTCAAACCAATTTTGAAACCATTTCGTGGATGATTTCAAATCCTTGTTCACTGAAGAACCAACCTTTTTCCCCAGCCACCTGGAAAATCTTATAACCCTTGCTATCACTGACCTAGAAAAATCCAATCTCTATAGCTTCACCACTCCAGAGTTGATCAAGCACACACTATTCCAAATGCAAGGACTCAAATCTCCTGGACCTAACAGTTTTCCTATGCTATTCTGTAAAAAGTATTGAGACATTGTTGGAGAAATAGTCACGAAGGTAGTCACCTCATTCTTCATCTGTGGACGCATTACAAACAAGGTAAACAGCTCCTTAATTGTACTAATTCCAAAGTCTTAGAATCCTATCTCTTTCAATAATTATAGACCTATTAGCCTTTGTAACGTTGTGTATAAAATCATTTCAAAAATCCTGGTTGCAAAGCTAAGACCAATGCTAGAAAAAATCATTTCCCCATGTCAATCTACCTTTATACAAGGGAGATGGATTATGGAGAATCAAGTGGTGGTTCAAGAAATGTTACATAGCTTTAAAACTAGGAAATTAAGGGCAAGGCTGACGACTAATAAATTGGATCTTTAGAAGGCATATGATAGAGTTAATTGGTGTTAGGACATATGTGATTCAATGTTAGGAACATATGTCACTATTTTATGTAATTGGCTAATCCTTTGATAAAACGCACTTTACTTGTAATTGGGTAGATCTAGAATGTGTTTAATACTTCAAGGAATAAGGTTTCAAGTTCAAGTGTTAAAGCCACGCAAGTTCATCCCAGAAACAAGTGAAGAAGTTTTGGTTTTTAAAGCTCGACAGCTAGCATCTATCAAGGTTTAAAAGCTGCTGAAGCCCGTGGCTTGACAGCTAGCTTGATAGATGGCTATCTATCAAGGTTTATGAAACTCAGTTTTTCAGAGCTATTTTTCATCCAATCCGTGAGTATATGTTTGGGCTTTCTTTTCTCACAACCCTAAACATATATAAGGATTATTTTAAGGGTCGTTAAAGGTTATACAAGTTACACAAGTATGAAGCAAAGTCTTGTTCTTGCAAATTGTGACCGGAGATAGAATTTGCCCTAGTTCATCTTTCTCCTGAGGAAGTTGCTATGTTTGTACACCGTAGGGTTTTATGAATAAGGAGCTTCTTGATCTTCATCATGTGATGAACTGAAGAACTTTGCAGCCAACATTCTTCTCAAGTTGGTGATTAAGTCGCATATTGGGATCCACATATTTATTGGTTAGTCATGTACTGGGAACCGTGCATTGAAAAGGAGAGATTGTCACTACAGAACAAGTCCAATTGGGTATTGTCGTAAGGGTTCAATTACAGGTTAGTATAAGGTACTAGGATTCATTTACTTGTAACTGCTTATTTTAATAATAGTAGACTCGCGAGAGTGGTGACCTTAAAATCACCCAGTGAAGTTTTTGCCATGTAGGTTTTCCCCATTCATAAACAAATCGCCGTGTCAATTTAATTTCCAATGCATTTAGTTTAATTGGTGATTTGTTTATGCTGCCACGTAATTTGCATGTTAATTTGATTAATTAATAAACTTGGCTAATTAATCAATTAATTCATCATAATGGGACAATACTTTCTTAGCCTATCAAGTGGTATCAAAGCAGGCACACTCTGATTAGGGTTAATCTTTGCTGTGTGATCCATTGACCCCTGTTTGTTATGGATAGAGGACAGTCTCTTATTATACCTCCTTTATTTGATGGCAATAACTATGCATATTGGAAAGTACGCATGAGAGCTTTCTTGCACTCTTTAGATGAGAAAGTGTTGCAAGTTGCGGAGATAGGTTGGACCAAGCCTACAGAAGCGCTAGCCAACTGGGATGATGCTAAGATCAAGCGACTAACTTCAACAGCAGGGCATTGAATACTTTATTCAGTGCAGTCACAAATGTGGAGTTCAAGAAAATATCCTCTACTAAAACTTCAAAAGAAGCATGGACCATCCTCCAATTAACTTATGAGGGAATCAAGGCTGTTAAGGATTCAAAGCTTCAGAGGCTCACTACAAGCTTTAAAGAGATCAAGATGGAGGAGGATGAGTTGTTCAATGAGTTTTATGCCAAGCTCAAGGACATAGTGAACTCAGCCTTTAATCTTAGGGAAACCATTCCTGAACCCAAGATTGTGAGAAAGGTGCTAAGATCTCTACCGGAGAGATTTCATGCCAAGATCACCGCGATTAAGGAATCAAAGGTGAAAGCTCGAAAATCTGTTAAAAACACAAGAGCTGTTTAGACCCCCCGCCCCCAATAAAAAAGTTACAGCTTGATAGATTTTACACTAACTTAATTCTAAGTGCGGAATAGTGTAAATGCGAGCGGATAAACAAACAAGCTACTTTAACACATATTCTTATAATCACAGCAGTAAAATGAAATGCAAAAGTGTAGAGAAGAAGAAAGCAAACACAGATAACACTCCGATGTGTTATCGAAGAGGAAACCAAAGAACTCGGAAAAAACCTCTCCACTGCCCTCCAAGCAGTAATCGATCCACTAGACTTTAAATAAGGGTACATGGGTTAGCAAGAGACCCTTCAAGCCTAATCTACCCGTTATACCTAAACCCTCCAAGCTCCTACTCCAACAAGGCTTATCAGAATCATTTCTTGTCTAGCTCTCCAGATCCCGCAACAAGCTCCATGTTGCATCTACCATCCTTGGCTTCTTCCAATGCTTCCCAGCAGCACCAAAACCTCACTTGACACTTTGAAAGGGTGTGGTAAGTGTTTGGGCTATCAACCTCTCAATGGTATGGAAATGGAGAGGTAGGAGTTGAGGAAATCCACAAGCTTTTATGTAGAGATATATGGATATGATAATCTTTAACTCTCAAGGTGTTTGGCTAGGGTTTTCTCTTAGAAGCACTCTTTAACATTTGTGGGTAATGAGGATATATATAGTGTGGGTACAAAAAGTGTGGGTACAAAAAGTGTGTATTAGATAGTACAGTCTGGCAGAATAGAATGTTTCACGGGTATCTCGCGGGAAGGCCTTACCCGCGACCTACTTGCAAAACACAGTTGTCTCCATCTATACTAACTCTTCACATTCCAATCATGTGCAAGGCACATGCTTCACTTCGCGGGATGCTTAGTCACGAGCTACTCGCAATAAATCTTCTAGCTTCAATTGCTTGAGTCTTTACACACTCTCTCTCTATCACACAACCCTTACAATCAAATCCCACAATAAATACTGGGTACAAAAGATTGAATATAATTACAATTAAATTTGGCATGGAATAAAAGCCAACAGAATACATATTTGTAAATTACAACTTTACAATCTCTTCATTTGCCTATTCCATGACAAAACCCCTAAAACAGACTCTAGACTTAAACGTGAGTTTGGGAACAATGGCAAAACTCACTCACACCTAATCTAGAAACTGTGAAGCACTTGCACGTTTATACCTGTAACCTGAAACACTTGCACATAAACAAAATTTTCATTAAACTTATGACAAGTTGAATACAAGGTATGAACATGAGCAAGCATAGTGCGATCAAGTATGTAAACATCAAATATCATGTAAACAAAAACTTGATCAAACAAGTTTAGTCATTAAAGAATGACTACAATGAACATTTAGCAAGTAAGTGTTCATCCAGACATGCAAACAAAGAGTAATCACTTATGATCACTTATATGTCTAACACACAACCAATGCAAAATACGTGAATTATATGCATCTAGGAACAAGATCCTGCTAGGGCACAAGTGTAAAGTACTCAATGAAAGACCACAAACTGAATGACCTCTTGTGATAGAAATTAATTAATTAATTAGCTAAGTTATTAATTAATCAATTTATCATGCAAACGCGTGGTAGCACAAACAAATCACCAATAAACTAACTAGGCAACGGAAAATAAATAACACGGTGATTTGTTTACGAATGAAGAAAACCTAACGGCAAAAACCCCACTGGGTGATTTTCTGGTCACCACTCCCGAAACTCCACTATTATCACAACAAGTGGTTACAAGTAAAGGAATCCCAAATACCTTACCAACCTATAGTTGAACCCTTACCCCAATACCCAATTGGACTTGTTCTGTAGTGACAGTTCCCTTTTCAGATGCACGACTCCCAGTACGTGACTAACCAATTGCGCGGATCCCAGTACGCGACTTCAATCACCAACTAAGAAGGTTGTTGGTTGTAAAGTTCTTCAGTTCATCCACACGATGAAGATTAAGAAGTTGCTTGGTCACAAAACCCTACGGTGCACATACACAGCAACTTCTTCAAAAGAAAGAGATGAACTTGGGCAAGAACTTCGTCTCCGGTCACAAATTGCATGAACAGAGTTTGCTCAAAGCTTGTGCAACTTGTGAACACTTTGATGGCCCTTAAACTGATCCTTTTATATGTCTAGGTTTAGGAGAAAAGAAGGCCCAAAGACACATTCATGGATCCCAAGAAAATCAAATTGGAATTCTGAAAATCTTAAACCTCGACAGATAGCAGGTGTCAAGCAGCTGTCGAGCACACCGTATGAAAAACAGCTTCCTTAAGCTCGATAGATACAGCTGTTGAGCCAGCTATCAAGCTTTAATGATTTTGCACTCTGAACTTGTTTTCTTGAACAGACTTGAAAGCTACAATACTTGATCTTGAAACAAGGTTTCTTGAAGTATTTAAAACATCCTAAATCTACCAAAATACAAGTAAAGTGCGTTTTGTCAAAGGATAAGCCAATTACAAAAAATAATGACATATGTTCATAACAAGTGAAACACATATATCCTAACAATCTCCCCCTTTAGCAATTCGTAACAAAACCACAATAAACAAAGGAACATATGAGAGAAGTCATAAATCACTCAACTCATATTCACTTGTTGAATACAATAAAATCTATCTTAACACAAACTCTTGAAAAACTTTGCAAGAAGAAAGTTTATGGCAAGTAGACTTTGACAACTTGTATTTCTGAAACACTTTAAACAAAACTCATTAAGACATCTTTGTGTGAAACAGAAATAATAGATTGCATACAATTATAAGAAACATGTGCATAAAGAGAGAAAAGAAACAATACATGAAAGGGTAGGTGAAAGAAAAACATACATCAATATAAATAAAGAGATAAGTACAATGTATGTCTAGAAATGGTCACAAGACCTCATGTACAAGAGTAATGTATCTAAAAAGAAAGAAAAGAAAAGATACATACTATCCTCACTACATCCCTAAAAAATGTATCAACACTCTCCCTAACAAAATGGTCCTATACTAACTCTCCCCCTAAGATAGACTACTCTCATACCAAAACTACTCCCCTTTTTTTGTCATGAATGACAAAAGGTAAGAGTGTCAAGTAGACATCTCATCGGTAGAGCTAGCATCTCCATCATCATCATCTGAAGCATCATCGTCATCACCATCATCATCATCCTCATCCTCAAAAGCAGAAGCCACGGGAGAAGGTGGTGAAGGAGTAGCCTCAGGAGCAAAGCCACCCATAGACGCTTGTCGTCGTGCAATACGACCGACACGAACGTTCACCTGATACAACTCCGTAGAGAGTGTATCAAGGCGAGCATCAATGCACTGCAATTGCGCCATGATATCTCCTAGAGACACATCGCTCGAAGAAGAAGGAGGAGCTGATGTGGATGGAGCCGAACGGGAGGAAGGAGCTGCTGAATCCAATTGTTGCGACCGAAGCTGGGCCTTGCTACGTTTAATGGTAGCATAATCTATGGCACACATGATGGTAAAATGGTCGAAAGAGGGAAACGGAACAGAAAAATGGCGTAGAATCCTCGTGATAGCGGAAGGAAAGATGAGCTTATCACGAGACGCCGAATCTAGATGAACATCTATAATAGACAGAATGAAATGAGAAGGGAAGTCTATGGTAAGATGCTCAAGAAGAGACAACAAAAATCGAGCATGAGGCTCTGTGATGGAGTTATAGTGAGAGAAGGGATGCAAAACAAAAGTCATCACCATGTTCATAAATCTAGGACCTCTAGCAAAAGGTAGACATGGCGCAAAAAGACGCTCACCCCAAGAAGAGGGGCGCTCACAAAAAGCAGACATGAGCTCATCCCTGGACATAGTCCTCAGACGCTTACAACTAGGATAGTCAGGAAACTCTATCCTAGGGACCCGAACCACATCTGCAACCAACTGCGGTGTGATAGGAATGCACGTACCTCGAACACGAGTGAAGAAAAGAGGTACTGACTGATCAATCTCGTGCATGTTAGACTAGAACTCCTGGATAAGTAGGAAAGGACAAGTGACAGGGACGTCACATAGTGACTCCCATCCCCTACTATGAATGACAAAAGGAAGGTCGGTGTTGGCAAAATCCATGAAGATGACTTAGCGTTCCAAATGAATGCCTCGTATAGAAAACTTTTTCAAAAATGCCTTAAAGGCATCATCATCACGAAATCGGATATGAGATAGGGTAGGATCAGACGAAGAAGAATCATCGGAACGAAGAGGGTTCCGGGCTGGAGTGAATTTACGCTTAGGTGCCATAGACACGACTAACATAAACTAACAGAGAGGGAGAGAAAGAAAGGCAATCAGAAAAGTCCCAAACATTTTCAAATATATCAAATATATTGAAAAGAAATACGTATGCATGTGAAATGCATGAACATGTGACATGCAAAGGAAATAGCATCATAGGCTCAGCCCAATCCAAACCTATCAGCACACAAACATATAGCACACATCTAAATGCATGGCAATACCATTATAATGCTAATGTGATGCAATGTATGAGGTTTTAAACAATTTAAGTGAAAACCCAACCCAAAATTTCAATGCAATCCCATCAATTTTGAAAAACCCCAAATCCTAGGTTTCAAAACATGAAATGAATGAATGAGAAAGGATTAGAAGCTTACCAAGTGAAGAAAAAACTTGAAAAACCTTGCAAAATCCTTGAGAACCAAGATAGGAGTGAGATTGGAGTGTTTTAGGGAGAGAAACAGAGAAGTATCAAGAGAGAGATCGATGGAAATGAGATCTGGATCGTGCAGAGGCTTTATATAGGAAAGCCAGTAAATCTCGACAGATGCAAGTATCGACATGTATAGAGATATCTGTCGAGGAGGTGTCGAGGAAATACTTGTCGACAGCTGAGGTGTCGAGGAGGTATCGAGGATCAACACACCAGAATATAGAATAGAAGCTCGATTGATCCACCAGGTATCGAGAAGCTATCGAGCATACAGACACAATCTCGATAGATCCACCAGGTATCGAGGTGCAGGCGAGATTGCGATAAGAAAAAGCTGAAGGAAGCTCGACAGATAGCCAGCTATCGAGGAGGTATCGAGGAGGTGTTGAGCCAGCTTTTAAAAACAGTTTTTCGAGATGTGAAAAACAAAATCATGAATGCAATCCAACATGCAACTCAACCAACGATCCAATCAATATATTAAGCTCTCAAAAACATCTCTTAAATGAGAATTTAAGCACAAGGATCTTCAAAAACACACACACACTAAACAAGTCTAACCAAATTTATATTTGAAAAACAAGTCTTAGACAGTTTAATGAGCATACATTAATACATGTAAAACCTTGTGATGGCCAAATCACATTGTACCTGCACATGTATCAAGAATAGCAAAGAATATTGCGTGTTGTGTATGAAAAACATCGCAAGATTGCATAAGTGTATGCATGTTATGACGATTTGAGATATGAGAAAATCACTTTAACTCACACACAATCATAACTGTTTGATGGGGACTATCACCTTTGAGGTACATCCTATAACTCCCACATCTCGTAAAATACACGCTTGCAATCATTTTTAAAGCATTTTTGATCTTTTTGCTTTTGATTTTTCTTTGCATATTTTTCTTTTAAACATATCATGCATGGGCTTATTAGGGAGAGAAAAGAAATATCCAATGATATTTAACATTCCAATTTTGCTATGCCTAAGCACACAAATGTCATTGACACTGCACTTTTGCTATGCCAAAGCATACAGGTGTCATATTATGATTGGCAGGCAACAGTGGTAAGATGGTTATTAATGCCTTTTTCTCAAGATTTTTTAGTCCTTCCCATCAAAAAGAGTGATATGCCTGTTAAGTTCAAGAGACAACTTAATCTTACTCATCACAAACACGAGTCACAAAGCTCATTTGCTTAGTTGTGCAGAGAGATGCTCATCTAAGCTACAAATGATACAAAGTTTAGAAGACTTTGTTTCAATGGCCCTCCAAGGTACACAATTACCAATGTACACAAAACATACATTGTTTTTGTATTTTTTTGATTTTTTAATTTTTTTATTTTTATATGAAAAAAAAAAAACAAAGCAAAATTGAAAAAAATAACCAAACAAAAACATGTTAAACAAAGCTAAGCAATGCATAAAACTAGATGAAAATGCATGAAAGCTTGATTCCAAAATCAAATAAGAAATCAAGAAAGAAAGTCCAACTTTAGATAGAAAGAATTAAAGCAAAGGACAAATAGAAAGACAATTAAGTCTTAGGATCCTTTATCACCCACATAGCACGAGTCCTTCACCGTGAAGATGAAAAGGCACGTGTCCTAGTATGACTACTAAAGGACATAGAGGAATTAGAATTCTCCTGAAATTGGGTCAAAAAGCTCAAAGCTTTTAATAACTCACCAAGAATAGGTACAGAGCCTTTAGACAAAGGATGAGGCCTATTTGACACACGCTTACGAGGAAACAAATTGAAACAATTAGGACGAGTGTGACCAGAAGCACCACAATGGTGACAAACATGAGTAGTTTTAGACTTACTCGGTTTCCTAGAAGGAGGACTAACCTTGGAGGTTGATAGAGACCTTAACTTGGGACAATTTGGCCTAATATGACCAACAATATGACAATGATGACAACTGGGGATAAATTCAGAATTTTTATTCTTCCTAGGAGGAGTTTTAGACATAGGTTTAGAAACTTCAGCTTTAACATCAGAATTTTGACCTTTGTCTATCCTAGCAATATTAGCCTTCAACTCTTCATTATTCCTTTTAAATGGAGGAATATAAAAATCCTTTTCTTTTGAGCTAGGCTCAATAACAAGTTTAGCACTAGTTAATTTTTCAACTTCAGTTTTAGATTCAACTAATTGCTCTTCCAAACTATTAATTTTGTCCACTTGAGATGAAACTTGATTTTTAAAATTTTCATTCAAATTATTGGCTTCATCCAATTTTGCAATCAAATCATCTTTTTCAAGCTTGACCTTTTTAAATTTAGCTTTTAATTTTGTAGAACATTCAAGAGATTTCATACAAAAATTATAAAGCTTGCAATAGGCATCTTGAATATCATCATCATCATTCAACATAAGATCATGCAAATCAAAACAATCAAGAGTTTCCATGACAATAGGGGTCAATGGATCACACAGTAAAGATTAACCCTAATCAGAGTCTCCCTGCTCTGATACCACTTGAAATGCCACAAACTGAAGGACCCCTTGTGATAGAAATTAATTAATTAATTAGCCAAGTTATTAATTAATCAATTTATCATGCAAACGCGTGGTAGCACAAACAAATCACCAATAAACTAACTAGGCAGCAGAAAATAAATAACACAGTGGTTTGTTTACGAATGAGGAAAACCTAATGGCAAAAACCCCACCAGGTGATTTTCAGGTCACCACTCCCGAAACTCCACTATTATCACAACAAGCGGTTACAAATAAAAGAATCCCAAGTACCTTACCAACCTACAGTTGAACCCTTACCCTAATACCCAATTGGACTTGTTCTGTAGTGACAGTTCCCCTTTCAGATGCACGACTCCCAGTACGTGACTAACCAATTACACGGATCCCAGTACGTGACTTCAATCACCAACTAAGAAGGTTGTTGTTTGCAAAGCTTTTCAGTTCATCCACATGATGAAGATCAAGAAGATGCTTGGTGTAAGGTTGAATTTATTCAACCATCTAATTGGCTTTATTCCGTGCCAAATTTGCTTGTAATTCAGCATTTAGTAACCCTGTATTTAGGTGGGATTGTTGTAAGGGTAGTGAGTGAGATAGTGTGAAGATTGCTCAAGAGTGTGCAAGAAAACAGAGTGTCGCGGCTGGGACTCGCGGCTTCAACCCGCCAGAAGATGCACACGTGCCAAGCATGCTGGAAGATGAACAGTCATGCTAGCTGGAGCACTACAGGACAAAATAGGACAACTGGCCATACGGTTAACTCGCGACTGGAACTCGCGACTCAGTCAAGCCGCGAGGTTAAGCCGCGAGCCACCCCTGTTTTGGAAAAACCTGACGTTTCGCATTCCACTCCTCTTCAGTATAAATACCCTTTTAACCCACGATTGAAAGAGAGCTTCCAGAGAGAATTTTGAGAGAGAAACCCTAAAGAAAAACCAGATTGTTTCACCCACAATCTCTACCTTAGAGTCTCATCAAATTCCCTCACTCTCTTCCTCTCCATTGTCAAATCCTTGAGAGGCCTTTATACCAAACCTGGTTCTCACCATTATCATCCCTGTGAGACAGTCGTTTGGAGTTCTGGGAAGCAGTTAGGAAGGAGCCAATATTCATTGGTTGATGCTACGGTGAAGTAGCGGAATCCGGAAAGCTAGAAAAGAAAAAGGTTCGGTGCAACCTCGTTGGAGCAAGAAGCTTGGAGGGCTTAGGTGCATTGGGTAGATTAGGCTTGGAGGGTCTATTGCTGTCCTTGTATCCCAACTGTATTTTCTAGTGGATTGATTACCGCTTGGAGGGCGGCAGAGAGGTTTTTCGCCGAGGTCTTCGGTTTCCTCTTCGATAACATATCTGGTGTTATCGCTGTGTTTGCATCTTCCTTCCTCTCTATCTCTGCCTTTACATTAATCTGCTGTGGTTTATTTTGATGTGGCTTAGATAGTTGTTTAATCAATTCCATGTTATAGCATATGTTAAGTTTCCGCACACTAGTTGTTTAACATATTGCATGTGTTGATTAAATTGGTTTTTGGGGGTCTAAACGTTCAAAAGTGTTTTTGTACACATTTTTGAACTTTCAATTGGTATCAGAGCGGGTACACATCTGTTTGGTTTCATTACCATTGTGTGATCCTTGACTCCCTTTCTTTTTGAGATGGATAGGTCTCAATCCCTTAATGCACCTCCATATTTTGATGGAAGTAATTATGCATTTTGGAAGGTTCGTATGAGAGCCTTTTTATGCTCTATTGATGAATCCGTGTGGGATGCTGTTGAGATGGGTTGGACCAAACCTGAAGCAGCCAAATCCACATGGGATAAGGCAGCACTTACTGCATCTAATGCTAACAGTAAAGCACTAAATGCTATTTTCTGTGGTGTGTCTCCAGATGAATTTCACAGGATTTCTCACATTATTATTGCCAAAGATGCATGGGAGATTCTGGAAACAACTTATGAAGGCACGAAGAAGGTGAAAGATACCAAGTTACAAATGCTGACCACTCGGTTTGAGGAGCTCAAGATGAGTGAGGATGAGTCTTTCGACTCGTTCTATGGGAAGTTAAATGAAGTGGTTGTCAGCAAGTTTAACTTGGGGGAGAAGATGGAGGACTCTAAGATTGTAAGGAAGATCCTTCGATCATTGCCGGAAAGCTTCCGTGCTAAAGTGACAGCCATTGAAGAGAGCAAGGATCTTGACGACATCAAGGTGCAGGAGCTGGTTGGTTCTCTACAGACCTATGAAATGTCGTTGCCAAATCAACGGAAGGGTAAATCCATTGCTCTAAAGACTGTTAATGAGAAGGTGGAAGATCAAGGCTCGTCAGGAGAAGATATGGTTGACAAGGATATAGCCTATCTTGTTAAAAATTTCAAGAAGTTTTTGAAATTCAAAAACAATGGAAAATTTGATGATAAGAGAAATTTCCAAAATTCTGGAAGGGAGAAGAGGGATTTCAAGAGGAAAGATGGAAAAGAATCCCAATCAACACAAGGTGTCACTTGTTTTGAATGCAACGGGCATGGACACTTCAAGAAGGAATGTCCTAACTATTTGAAATCAAAAGGCAAGGTGTATGCCACGACCTTGAGTGATTCAGACTCGTCCGACTCAGAATCTGAAGAGAGCTGTGATGGAGAAGGGAACTACTCAGCTTTCATGACTATTGCTCATGTTGAGTCTTCGGATGAATTGAATTTGCTTGTTCAAGACCTTGGAGAACATAGTGAGGATGACTCACTAGGAATTGCTGAAGAATCTGAAGCTGAAGAAGAAGAAAGCACAGCAACTCTTCAAGAAAATTACAACTCACTTTTGGAGAAATCAGGTGAATACACAAGGGTAGCCAAGGCTGCTGTGAGAAAGATGAAGAAGGCTGAGGAGGACTACAAAAGTCTCCTAATCCGGTATAGGGAGGCCAAATGCGAGATTGAAACTTTGAATGGTGAGCTCTCCGAAGCTTACACTAAAGTTAGATTTCTTGAAAGTGAGGTTGTTCAAGCAAATGCAAAAATAGAGAGGGTCACCACCAAGAAGCTTGACGATGTTATATCTTCTCAAAAGAGCTTCTCAGACAAATCCGGACTGGGATATAGCGGAGGAAGTAGTTCAACTGGAAATGTCACCAAAGAAGTGAAGTTTGTCAAAGCCAAAGATCCAGTTGCAGCTGACCCTATTGATGTGAAGCTCGAGGTGGAGGAGAAGAAGAATGTGGTGGACCAACGGATGCTGAATCATCATAATCAGTCTATGGGCAGGTCTGAGTCTCGTGCCAAGTCACGTCCTCGACCACAAAGAGGTCCTAGAGGAATGTATGTGTGCCATTATTGTGGACTTCAAGGGCACACTCGACCGAATTGCCAAAAGCTGAGAGCAAAGAACAGTGCTACTCCTCAAAGGTCAGGAGGACCAAGAATTGATAGGAGAACTTGGGCAGGGAATCAACCTAGAGAGCAAAATGGAGATCCCGGAATGATGGACGTGATGAAGATGATTGGTGCATTCACCAACTGCTTGGAAAGCTTCTCACGAAGGTTTGAAAGCCCTAACTCCCGTACCCAATCCTTTAAGGAAATCACCCCAAACGCAAGTGACGTATGGGTGAAAAGGGGTACTCATGCATAAGCATTACAACATGTCCATGCATTAATACTTCCTATGCTTTGTGACTATGTTTGTTTGGTATGCTTGTTGTTTTTTTGTCTTTTTTTGGTTGTTTGATTGTGAATATTTCTTAATTGTGTTTTATCAATCTTTTTGTTTCTTGAGTCAAAAATCCAAAAATTACATAAAAAATTTGAAAATCAAAAAGCTTGATTGACTTTGTTGAGTTTTGTCTTAAAACTCGTTTTGCCTTGTACCTTTGTGCTAATGGTTTTGTGCATTGTCGAGCATTGCTTGTTTTCATGCACTCATATCACTATGGGAAAAATCTGGAAATCTATGTGATTGTTGTAAATAGATCTTCAAGCTTGTCATGAATGATTAGTGAATGGTTATGTCGATCTTGAAACATGCATAGATTTGTGTCTATATCTCTTCCCACTTTTTTATTTTTTTGCTAAAAAGAGCTCACCAAATGTAAATCTCCAAATGAAAAGAGATATTGAGCTGCAAAAGCCTGTCGCACATTCTAGTATTTGACTAGGAAAAAGGGTAAGCGACCTTATATCAAAAGTGAAATTTCTTTCAAAAAGGCCAAAGGCCTGTTCTTCAAAGAAAAGTGTTGTCTATCCCTCTCACAATGAGAGATGATTGCCTCAAAAGATCAATTGTTATGGCTGAAAGTGGAGTCAAATGAAAGGCTCCTAGTTATGTTATCAAGTTGTGTGGGAAGTCATATATTCATATTTCTATAATTGAGATTGGTCACATGATCTAGTGCTAATTGTGTATGCCTTGGTTGAATTGATCATTGAAGCTTCACATTAGACAAAGGACTATTTCATTGTTGATATCCACACACAACACACAAGTCTATGTTTGATAAATGCCATATTCATTTGTGTGATTGTACTTGATAAAATGTGTTTTCACATGCTCAATCTTTGTTAATTCAAGCACAAAAAGATTTTTGAGTGTTTTAGGTGTTTTTGGAAAGTGTTTTGCTGGAAAAATCTGAAAATTTCAAAAATACAGTTTTGCCCTGTTTTGGCGGCTCAGTCGCGGGTATGTCAAGTCGCGAGCTTCAGTCGCATCTTCGCTGGTCAGTTTTGGCGACTTGTTCGCGAGTGGAAGGTCCAGTCGCGAGATTCACTCAGAGATTTTCGCGGCTCAGATCGCGACTCACTCGCGGGTAGACCTTCCAGTCGCGAAAAACACTTAGAAAAATTTTTTAAAATTTTCCTCTTGAGTGTTTTGGCGGCTTGAGCTGGCGACTGTGTGGCGACTTGAACCAGTCGCGAAAATCGCGTGTTTTGCAGAAACAGGAGCAGTTTTTAAACTTTTTCAGTTTTTCCCTCGAATTTTTGTGACTGTTCATCTTCTCTCTAAACACTCTCCCTCCCAAACACTCCGTGCTCCCTTTTCCAATCTCTTGCGTTGCATTCTTACAGCCCAAAATCGTCGAGTTCCAGGTATGGGTTTTCTGATTTTCACTCTTTTCTACTTGATTTTGTGCTTTTACCCTTGATTTTTCGCATTTGATTGTGTTTTTGAAATGGGTTTGAGTTTTGGTCTCTGCTTCTTGTTTTTGCTTAACTTGTGGATGCCATTGCTATAGTTTGTGTTAAATGATTGTCATATGCTTTTTGCTCTTCATCTTGTGCTTAGCTAATTGTTTATTTCATTTCAATCTGAACTTTGCGCTATTGAGATGTTACTATTGGTTCTGTTTGAGGTTGTGTGTTTCCCTTTGATAGATTTGCAGGTTTTAGATTGTTACTCTGTGGGAAGAGTCTGTTAGGCTCAATATATTGTTTGTATGTCATATCATTTCTCCATAATATGCCTCAATGTCATTTATTTGCCTTCAGGATAGCTTCACCATGTTGTTCATGTGTTTCCTATCCTAGGCTTGGTATAACCGTTTCTAACTCTTTTCATATACTCTTGGATAATCTTTTATATATGTTTGATGATGTTATTCAGGTATTTGTTGGTTTGTACCCATATGCTTTTGTAAGCTTTGAGGGTTTATGTTGTATGCATAGTTTGTAGGCCTTGTGGTATGTACCATGCTTAAGTGCAGCCTTTATGCTATGTTGAAATCAGTACTTTAATCTAAATGTTCTGCATTGTGATTGTTGTACTGTCACTCTTGTGCCCTTGTAGGATTGTTCCTAGATGCATATGCCTTGTGTGCTATGGATTGGTTGAGTGTTGTACATACAAGTGTCTTGCCTTGTGCTTGTTAACTTGTATGTCCTTGTGTTCATTCCAAGTGTGAATGAACACTGTGATCACTACTTTGTGGTGTTCACTTGGTTGATCAAGCTATGGTTTGTTCATTAACTCCATCTTTGCTTGATCACATATTGCCTGTTTCATATGCATTTATAATTTTCTGCTTACAATGATCATGGTGTATTGTTGTGTTTCAGGAGTTTATGTTCATATGATTCAAGTGCTTCACAGCTTCTAGAATTAGGTGTGAGTGAGTTTTGTTCAACTGTTCCCAACTCACATGTTAAGTCTAGAGTCTGTTTTAGGGTTTTGTCACGGAATAGCCAAAGGGGGAGATTGTAAGGTTGAATTTATTCAACCATCTAATTGGCTTTATTCCGTGCCAAATTTGCTTGTAATTCAGCATTTAGTAACCCTGTATTTAGGTGGGATTGTTGTAAGGGTAGTGAGTGAGATAGTGTGAAGATTGCTCAAGAGTGTGCAAGAAAACAGAGTGTCGCGGCTGGGACTCGCGGCTTCAACCCGCCAGAAGATGCACACGTGCCAAGCATGCTGGAAGATGAACAGTCATGCTAGCTAGAGCACTACAGGACAAAACAGGACAACTGGCCATACGGTTAACTCGCGACTGGAACTCGCGACTCAGTCAAGCCGCGAGGTTAAGCCGCGAGCCACCCCTGTTTTGGAAAAACCTGACGTTTCGCATTCCACTCCTCTTCAGTATAAATACCCTTTTAACCCACGATTGAAAGAGAGCTTCCAGAGAGAATTTTGAGAGAGAAACCCTAAAGAAAAACCAGATTGTTTCACCCACAATCTCTACCTTAGAGTCTCATCAAATTCCCTCACTCTCTTCCTCTCCATTGTCAAATCCTTGAGAGGCCTTTATACCAAACCTGGTTCTCACCATTATCATCCCTGTGAGACAGTCGTTTGGAGTTCTGGGAAGCAGTTAGGAAGGAGCCAATATTCATTGGTTGATGCTACGGTGAAGTAGCGGAATCCGGAAAGCTAGAAAAGAAAAAGGTTCGGCGCAACCTCGTTGGAGCAAGAAGCTTGGAGGGCTTAGGTGCATTGGGTAGATTAGGCTTGGAGGGTCTATTGCTGTCCTTGTATCCCAACTGTATTTTCTAGTGGATTGATTACCGCTTGGAGGGCGGCGGAGAGGTTTTTCGCCGAGGTCTTCGGTTTCCTCTTCGATAACATATCTAGTGTTATCGCTGTGTTTGCATCTTCCTTCCTCTCTATCTCTGCCTTTACATTAATCTGCTGTGGTTTATTTTGATGTGGCTTAGATAGTTGTTTAATCAATTCCATGTTATAGCATATGTTAAGTTTCCGCACACTAGTTGTTTAACATATTGCATGTGTTGATTAAATTGGTTTTTGGGGGTCTAAACGTTCAAAAGTGTTTTTGTACACGTTTTTGAACTTTCACTTGGTCACAAAACCCTACGGTGCACATACACAGCAACTTCTTTAAGAGAGAGAGATGAACTAGGGCAAGAACTTCGTCTCCGGTCACAAATTGCTTAAATAGAGTTTGCTCAAAGCTTGTACAACTTGTGAACACTTTGACGGCCCTTAAACTGATCCTTTTATATGTCTTGGTTTAGGAGAAAAGAAGGCCCAAAGACACATTCACGGATCCCAAGAAAATCATTTTGGAATTCTGAAAATCTTAAACCTTGACAGATAGCAGCTATCGAGCAGGTGTTGAGCACACCAAATGAAGAACAGCTTCCTTAAGCTCGATAGATGCAGCTGTCGAGCTTTAATGATTTTGTACTCTGAACTTGTTTTCTTGAACAGACTTGAAAGCTTCAATACTTGATCTTGAAACAAGGTTTCTTGAAGTATTTAAAACATCCTAAATCTACCCAAATACAAGTAAAGCGCGTTTTGTCAAAGGATAAGCTAATTACAAAAAATCATGACATATATTCTTAACAAGTGAAACACATATGTCCTAACACTCAAGACATATTGGCAATATCTTAAAAGCACACAGAAATGCTACAAAGCATAGAGATAATCACAAACTGAATATAAACTGAAAATAAACACAAAGTGTACTGAAGTTTTAAGCAAACACAGTAAAAGCATAAACATAAACCAGCAATTATATAAGCCAAAAATAAACACAAGTAAACCAAATAGTAGTTACTGTCTTCTCCTCCCCCTTTCACTGCACTCCCCCTATTACTACACTCCCCCTAACAATGACACCATCTCCCCCTTTTTGTCATGGAATAGCTAGTCATCATGTTCCTCTAGCTTCCTCTAAATTTGATCCAGTTGAGTCTGAAGAGATGTGAACTTAGTGTCGAAACGAATGTGTTGGGAGTGCATGATGGTAGCTAGTCCGGATATCTTGGTAGTTATCTCTTGGAGAATAGTCATGATGTTGTCTAACTGTTCATCATAAACATGGGATGTAGAACTTGAGCTTCCCTGAGTAGCATGACTTTCTTGCTTGGTATTCTTCTTAGTGTGACTCATGCTTGCATGGAGTGTGCGGATATTAATTGGACTTGGCTGTGGATAAGGGCGCTCATCTTCCAAAGGATGTACACTTTTGAGCTTTAAAATCCTTGAGATAAGGTGACAGAAAGGAATATAATTCCTTGAAGCAGTCCATTCAATTGTTTTTGTCACAATGTGGAAAATATGAGAGCACACATCAATCTCTACGCCAGAGATCAGATCATGCAAGAATAATGCTCAACCAAGATTCATGTAACTGATGCTGGACAGAGGGTAGAGGCTGCTAAACATGATCATCATGAGCAGCCTTAATTCAGGAGAAAGAGATGCCACGCTTATTGACTTCCCATTGGAGGAGAATTCCAAATTCGCTCCTAAAGCTTCCCGAAGAATCTCCTCATCCGGATTCAGTTCATCATATATCGGTGGGATAGGTAATATTGGCCTGTTGATGTGTAGAATGTCAGCCAAGTAGACGGGTGTGATTGAGAACCGCTTTCCTTTCACCCAACACTTGATTTCCTCTCCTTCAACAACGACATTTGCATAGAATTCTTTCACTAAGTTTTCGTATGCATCCTCAAGATTTGAGAGAAGAAAATTCCAATCTTTGGTGGCAAACCATATTGGAATATTCGTATCTTGGAGAGAGTGTTGATCAACTGCCCTTTCAACCAGCAATGGAGCATCTCAAAACTGGATCATGTAGGTCTGGAATGTAGCATAAGATCTGAACAAATCAAGATCATACACTCCTATTGAAAAACGAGTTCTCCTTGACTTTTGTGAAGGTTCATCAACATCAATTACCAGCTCTTTCCCTTTGTTGCAGCCTCGTTTCACAGTTGAGCTTTTAAACGGAGACATCTGCATAGGAAAGGACAAAAATAGAAAGGAAGGAAGTGCAAAGACACAAACATAGAACACAAAACTCAATTAGATTCAAGTTAGTTCAAAACAAAGGTAAAACAACCTAAAACAGAGCAAACAGACACAAAACAGCATGCTATAATAGTTCAACCATGTAAACAATAGTGAAATTCATGAAGTGAATCACTGTGCATGTGTGTTTCTATGCAGAGCATATGCTGATGCATGTGTGTGCAGCATGAGATGCATGAGGTGTGCCTAGAGTATGCCTAGTGTGTGCAACATAGGCAAAGTGTGTGAAACACATAGACAGTGACCAAAACAGGGGAAACAAAGTCAAACAAGTGTAGACCCAGAAATTGGAATTTACTTGAAACCAATTTAGCACAAAAATGTCACTAGGACATTTTGTCAAGCACTTGACATGCTACAATGCACAACTGTTATGAAGAATGCATGAACAGATTGAAAATTGCCTTAATACAAACTTAAAATGCCTCAAGGGGCCAACACAGATGCACCAACAACAAATGGGACTCAGCCCAATCAAAATATTGGAAAACTTTTCAAAAAATTGAGTAACCCAACCCTTTTTTGAAAAAATCCCCAATTTTGAAAATTCTAAGCTAAAATCTGCAAAATTGAAGGAAAAGTGAAAGCAATGTTTAGAAAAACATACCTTGAAGTGATTTTGAAGAGATTTATGCTTGAAAATGATGGGGTATGAGTGAAAAATGATTTTGGGTTGAGAAGGGTTCAAAGAGAGGCAGTGCGAGGGAAAGTCTAAGTGTTTGAAAAAAAACTGTCACATCTGCATTATAAAACTGAAAACACAGGTTTTTCACGAGTTAGGCAATAGCAAAACAATCACGAGAAAGTCGCGAGACATACTGAAGCTTCAGCGAATAGCTAGTAGTCGCGATACAGTCGCGATAGCTTCTATATGAAATTTAGAAATTTCCAGTTTTTGCCTAAAAACAATTCACAAGAAGAGTTTAGTCGTGAAATACTCGGGAGGCAGTAGCAAGACTTTCTGTATGAAAATGTGACTTTTTAATTTCCCTTAAGAACATTTCGCGGGAAGTTCTCAGTTGCGAGCTTCTAGCAAAAAGACCTCTGAACCAATTTTTGAAGAAAAACACAAAAATGCATTTTGAACAAAAACTAAAAGCACGAAAGTATAAAATCACTTTCAAAAAACATATAAAACACTCAAAAATATTTTTGGGTTTAATTAGCAAGTATGTGAGCATACACATCACATTTGAACATGTACAATTACACAAATGAGATAAGCATTATCTAAACAAGGTCTTGTTTGTTGTGTGTGAATATCAAATGTGGAATAGTCCATAGACCAGAGTGAAGCTTCAATGATCAATTCAATAGGTCATACACAACTGGTATGAAATCAAGTAGTCAATCTCAATTATAGAAATGAACATATATGACCTCCCACATAGAGAATGATTACAAAACTTAGAAGCTTTTCATTTGGCTTTTGCATAAATCATAACAATTGATCCTTTTTGGATTATACATCTCTTTTTGAGATCGTTGCTTGAAATTTTTTATATTTCAACATGTAGAGTTAGCCTTTGGCTTTTTGAGCACCATACATTTTAATACAAAAGTCACTTTCCTTTTTTCTAGTCAAATACTAGTATGTGCAACAGGCTTTTGCAGCTCATTATCTCATTTCATTTGGAGATTTACATTTAGAGAGCTCTTTAGCAACAAAAAAAAAATAAATAAATAAAGTGTGAAGAGATATAGGCACAAGTCTATGCAAGTATCAAGACCATCAAGACTATTGACCAATCATTCATGACAAGCTTGAAGATCTATTTACAACAGTCACACATAGATTTCAAGATTTTGCCCACAAAGATATATGTGCATACAGGACAAGCTAGGCTCGTAAATGCACTATGCCATTAGTATGAAGGTACTAGGCCAAACTCACACGTGATATACACAACACAAGTGATCAAACTTTTTGAAGATTTTTCAATTTTTATGGGTTTTTGAATTTTTGAACACACCCAAAAATAGGACAAGAAGAGTAAGATCAACACAAACAGGTATAAACCAGAACAAAAAAAAAAAAAAAAAAGCTAAAAACTAAGCATGTGAGACCTACACCAATGATGAGCAACAATGAATAGAATCGATTCACAGAAGAGATAGAGTTTAAGGAATGATACCGACACCAATGGTCTTACACAAAGACTCAAACCGTGGACCATCAAGAGGTTTAGTAAAGATGTCTACCTTCTGGTTGTCAATGTTGATGAACTCCAAATACACAGTCTTTTCCTCCACCAAATCTCGAATGAAGTGATACCAGATCTCGATATGCTTTGATTTTGAGTGTTGAACTGGGTTTTTGGACAAATTTATGGCACTCGTATTGCCACAGTACACACACATAATGTCTTGAGTGATTCCACAATCATGTAGAAGCTTCTTCATCCATAATAATTGTGCATAACAACTTGCCACTGCAATGTACTTAGCTTCAGCCACTGATAGAGAAACTAAATTTTATTTTTTGCTCATCCAAGACACTAGGTTATTTCCAAGGTAGAAGTAACCACCAGAAGTTCTTTTCCAGTCATCAATGCACCCAGCCTAGTCAGTATCAAAATATCCAGCTAGGCACTCATTCGAGTCTCTTGAATACCAGATTCCATAATAAGATGTGCCATTTATGTAGCGAATAATTCGTTTGACTGCTGTCAAGCGTGACTCTTTAGGTGTTGCTTGAAATCGAGTACATACTCCTACACTAAACGTGATGTCTGGTCTACTAGCAGTGAGGTAGAGAAGACTATCGATCATGCTTCAACAAAGTGTTGGATCCACTTCCACACCTACTGCATCACGACCCAGTTTTGCTAAGGAACTCACAGGAGTCAAAGTGTGTTTCTTAGAGTCTAGGCCGAATCTCTTTACAAGATTTTTGGCATATTCCTCTTGAGAGATAAATATCTCATCTTACCGTTGTTTCACTTGAAGCCCAAGGAAGTAGTTTAACTTTCCCACCATGCTCATCTGAAACTCCCTTTTCTGAGAATTCATGAGCTAGGTGATCGATTGTGGATCCGAAGATAATATCATCCACGTAGACTTAAGTAACAAGGAGAGATTTCTCATCTCATTTAACAAACAAAGTTCGATTGGCTTGACCTTTCTTGAAACCATAATCCAAGAGGTATGTGGTGAGGCGATCATACCAAGCTCTTGGTGCTTGTTTCAGTCCATATAATGCTTTCTTCAGCCTTAACACATGATCTGGAAAGTGAGGATCTTGAAACCCCTTTGGTTGCTCAACAAACACTTCTTCGTCTAAAAACCCATTCAAAAAAGCACTCTTCATGCCCATTTGATATAACTTGAAGTTCATAATGCATGCTATGGAGAGAAGAATTCTGATTGACTCTAGTCTTGCAACTAGAGCAAAAGATTCTTCAAAGTCTATGCCTTCAACTTGAGTATATCCTTGAGCCGCCAATCTAGACTTGTTTCGGAAAATTTCACCATCTTCATTAGTCTTGTTCTTGAAGATCCACTTGGTGTCGATTACATGTGTATCCTTGGGCCTTGGTACCAACTCCCATACATCATTTCTAACAAATTGATGCAACACTTGGTGCATACCTAATTCTCATCCTTCAAGGCTTCCTCCACTTTCCTTGGTTCAAACTGAGCAAGATAGCAGCTGTATGTCACATGATTCGCACTATAGGCTGGTCCTTTCCTCAATCGAATTCCTTCATCCAAATCACCAATGATATTGCTTGAGGGATGATTGAGAGTTACCCTTGACGATGGTCTCTTGGAAGTGGAAGGTTCCTCATCATGAGAGATCGAAGGCTAAACTTCAAGAGGGGTGAGTGGACTAGAAGATCCTTGAGTTGATCTAGTCTCCCTTCTTGATATGGGAGGTGTAAACTCCTTTTCTAGTGATTCTTTCTCAACATCCTCATCTTAAGATAATGTTGTCATCACCCTCATTCTTCTTAAGATTAGGTCCTTCACCATCATCATCAATATCCTTTTCAGAGATAGTATCATCGATGACCACATTTATTGATTCCATCATCATCTTAGTGCGCTTATTGTACACTCTATATGCTCGGCTATTTGTTGAGTATCCTAGGAAAATCCCTTCATCACTCTTAGCATCAAATTTTCCAGGATTCTCCCTATCATTGAGAATATAACACTTGCTTCCAAATACTCAAAAGTATTTCACCTTTGGCTTCCTTTCTCTCCAAATTCCATATGATGTCTTCTTTGTTCCTTCCTGGAAGTAAATCCTATTCCCAATGTGACATGAAGTATTTACTGCTTCAGCCCAAAACTTCTGTGGAATGCTTTTGTTTAGTAGCATTACTCTTGCCATTTCTTGAATCACCTTGTTCTTTCTTTCAACCACCCCATTCTGTTGTGGAGTTTTTGGAATTGAAAATTCCTTCTTGATGCCGTGTTCATTGCAGAATGCTTCAAACTTTTGTTAGGACATATGTGTTTCACATGTTAAGAACATATGTCATGATTTTATGTAGTTGGTTTATCCTTTGACAAAACACACTTGTATTTTGGTAGATTTAGGATGTGTTTAAATAGTTCAAGAAACCTTGTTTCAAGATCAAGTGTTGAAGCCTTCAAGTTTGTCCAAGAAAACAAGCTGATAGTGCAAATTCATTAAAACTCGACAGCTGGCTCGACAGCTGCATCTATTGAGCTTAAGAAAGTTGTTCAAAGTCCGGTGTGCTTGACACCTGCTCGACAGCTGCTCGACACCTCCTATCTGTCGAGGTTTAAGAATTTCAGAATTCTAATATGATTTTCTTGGGATCCGTGAATATGTCTTTGGGCTTTCTTTTCTCCTAACTCTAGACATATAAAAGGATTGTTTTAAGGGCCGTCAAACAGTTCACAAGTTGCACAAGTTTTGAGCAAACTCTGTTCAAGCAAATTGTGACCGGAGACGAAGTTCTTGCCTTAGTTCATCTCTTTCTCTTGAAGAAGTTGCTATGTATGTGCACTATAGGGTTTTGTAAACAAGCATCTTCTTGATCTTCATCATGTGGATGAACTGAAGAACTTTGCAACCAACAATCTTCTTAGTTGGTGATTGAAGTTGCGTATTGGAATCCGCGCAATTGGTTAGTCACGTACTTTGGAGTCGTGCATCAGAAAGGGGAACTGTCACTACAGAACAAGTCCAATTGGGCATTGGGGTAAGGGTTCAACTGTAGGTTGGTAAGGTACTTGGGATTCATTTACTTGTAACCGCTTGTAGTGATAATAATGGAGTTTCGGGAGTGGTGACCTGAAAATCACCTGGTGGGGTTTTTGCCGTTAGGTTTTTCCCATTCGTAAACAAATCACCGTGTTATTTATTTTCCGCTGCTTAATTAGTTTATTGGTGATTTGTTTGTGCTACCACACGTTTGCATGATAAATTGATTAATTAATAACTTGGCTAATTAATTAATTAATTAATTAATTTCTATCACAAGGGGTCATTCAGTTTGTGGCCTATCAACTTTGCATTTTCAAATTCCTTCCCATGATCACTTCTGATTTTAACTATGGGAACTCCCTTCTCATTCTGCAGCCTCTTGCATAACCTTTCCATCTTGTCACATGCTTCCGACTTCTCTCTAAGAAATTCCACCCAAGAATATCTTGAGAAATCATCAACAACCACCACAATATAGCGCTTTCCACCCATGCTTTCTGTTCTTGTTGGACTCATTAGATCCATATGTAACAACTCCAAAGGGCGAGAAGTAGCAACCACATTGACTTTCGGATGGCTTGACTTTGTTTGTTTTCCCAATTGACATGGACCCAAACGTTCTTCTCAATTTTTCCAAACTTTGGTAAGCCAATCATAGCTTCAAGCTTTGAGACTTTTGCCACTTGTTTATAATTAGCATGTCCAAGTCTTTGATGCCACAACTCCAAAAGATTCACTCAAGCACTTCGACATGCTATGCATGGTTTAGGAATGACCCCATAACAATTATTGGTGGTTCTTAGTCCCTTCAAAACTTGAACAGCTTCTTCATTTAGGCTTAGACATCCTTTCTTTGAAAATTGGACTAAGAAGTCTTCATCACAAATCTGAGTGATACTCAGCAAGTTCACTTTCAATCTCTTAATGTACAACACATCTATTAACAAAGGAAATCCTGGAATATCCACGGTTCCCTTTCCAAGAACTTATGAGTGACTACCATCTCCAAATGTCACAAAGCCATCTTCCTTCTCTTTAAGAGTTTTGAACAAAGACTTATCTCTAGTCATATGTCTTGAACAACCACTGTCAAGATACCACAAACATGAATTAAATACTTTCAATGTGGTATGAATAAAAAGACAAACATGAGATAGGCATTCTTGACCATCAAAGCAGGACTCATCTTTCTTTACTTCATTCATAGATGAGTGAATCTTTCTTTTTAGAAAATCTAGTTTGTCACACAAACGTCTATTCCTTTTCTTATATTTGTCAAGGAATTTGACTCACACAAGCTATTATGAATATCATGATTCCTATGAACTAGTGATTTCAGCATGTGTATAAAGATTCTAGCATGTTTCTTTGATTTGAATAACTCTAAAAATTCATTACTAGAACAATCTCCAAAAATGCTCAGAGTCATTTTCACAAGCACCTTTACTATGGCAAACCAAGAGGGTCTAGGATCACACTCAGGTATTTAAACCACAACAAGTATACCTGCTCTGATGCCAATTGAAAGCTCGAAAATGTGTTAAAAACACAAGAGCTGTTTAAACCCCCCAATAAAAAAGTTACGGCTCGATAGATTTTACACTAACGTAATTCTAAGTGTGGAATAGTGTAAATGCGAGCGGATAAACAAACAAGCTACTGTAACACATATTCATATAATCACAGCAGTAAAATGAAATGCAAAAGAGTAGGGAAGAAGAAAGCAAACACAGATAACACGCCGATGTGTTATCGAAAAGGAAACCGAAGAACTCGGCAAAAAATCTCTCCGCCGCCCTCCAAGTAGTAATCGATCCACTAGACAATCAGTTGGGATACATAGGTTAGTAAGAGACCCTCCAAGCCTAACCCGTTGTACCTAAGCCCTCCAAGCTCTTACTCCAACAAGGCTTCTCGGAACCATGTCTTGTCTAGCTCTCCGGATCTTACAACAAGCTCCATGTTGCATCTGCCATCCTTGGCTTCTTCAAATGCTTCCCAGCAGCACCAAAATCTCACTTGACACTCTGAAAGGGTGCGGTAAGTGTTTGGGCTATCAACCTCTCAATGGTATGGAAATGGAGAGGTAGGAGTTGAGGAAATCCACAAGCTTTTGTGTAGAGATATATGGGTATGATAATCTCTAACTCTCAAGGTGTTTGGCTAGGGTTTTCTTTCAAAAGCACTCCTTAACATTTTTGGGTAATGAGGGTATATGTAGTGTAGGTACAGAAAGTGTGTATCAGATAGTATAGTCTGGCAGAACAGAATATTTTGCGGGTATCTCGCGGGAAGGCCTTACTCGTGAGCTACTCGTGAAACACAACTGTCTCCATCTATATTGACTCTTCGCATTCCAGTCATGTGCAAGACACATGCTTCACTTCTCAGGATGCTTAGTCGTGAGCTACTCGCAAGAAATCTTTTGGCTTCAATTGCTTGAGTCTTCACACACACTCTCTCTCTATCACATAACCCTTACAATCAAATCCCACAATAAATACAAGGTACAAAAGATTGAATATAATTACAACCAAATTTGGCATGGAATAAAAGCCAATAGAATACATATTTGTGAATCACAATTTTACAAAAGGATATTGACAAAATTCCTTTAACAGAGTTGGTTGGAAATTTGCAGACCTATGTGTTGGGTTTGACAAGGATAGGGAAATCAAGCAAAAGCAAGAGCATGGCTTTGAAAGCCAAGAGCAGTGACACTGATGAGTCTTCAAATGATGAAAATTCTAAGATGAAATCCTATATCACAAGGCAGTTCAAGAAGTTTATGAAGAATGCCAACGCAAAAGGATTTGACAAGGACCGAAAGCAATCCAGTTCTTTGCAATTCAAGAGTCAAGAGAAAGGGAGGAAGGATGCTAGGGATGGCGGTCAGTACACTATTCCCTCAGGACCAAAGTGCTTTGGGTGTCAAGACTTTGGTTACATGAAACAAGAGTGTCCTACTTATCTCAAGACCATCAGAAAAAGCAAGGCACTTGCTGCTACCTTAAGCGACACCAAGCCTGAGGATGACTCCGATAATGAGGATGATGGAATCCTAAATTCTTTCACTGCCACCGTAAATTCTACTGAAGGGATTATTGAAGATGTGGATGAAGAAAAGGAATTGGTCGAGTCTAAGTTTGAAAAGATGGATAAGCAAGATGACATCCACACAACCTATGCAAAGTTATACATGGTCTCAGAAAAGCATGAAAAATTGTATAGGTTGGCCACCAAGAAGCTTAGTGATGTGGAGCTTGAGCGAGAAGAGATCTTTACAAAGTTTGATGAAGCTAATCAAACTATTAGAGCACTGAGATTTGAGAATAATTTCTTAGCTGAGAATACCAAAAAGCTTGAGGAGAACTGTTCCAAGTCAGAGCTTAGTTGGAAAGGACTTCAAGTGTTAAGCTCAATGAGATGCTCAATCTTCAGAAATCTACTTCCGATCGAATCGATTTAGGGTATGATTTCTCTTCTCCTAGTATTGCTTCTACTAGTACTACTATTTTTGTTCCTCCTACTAATAATGTTGAAACTTTGAACAATGATGTTAAGAATGAATTAGTTAGTGAGAACGTAGGCAAGGGTAAATCTATCTTAGGAGCACCCCTAAGCTTGATAAGAAAGAGATTAAGAACTTTAGGGCTAAGAAGAGAAATACTCAAAAGCCCAAATAGAAAAAGCATCATTTCTGTCGTCACTATGGCACAGCTGGACAAACTTGACCTAATTGCTACAAGTGGTTAGCCACTCAAAAGAGCAACAACATAATCATGTCAGGAGACCAAAATCAATTTTCATCCTCTTTTACTCCTCTTGGAGATCTTCTCAAAGCCCTTATGTTCCTTTCGAACCTAAATGATTTTAACTCTTCCCCTTCACCGCCGGATTAAGGGTTTGCTAAAAGGAAAGGTTCTTCCAAGGTGTGGAAGGAAAATGGCTCCAAATGATTCTATCACTTATTCTCTCTCTCTCCTTCATGTTTTGTTTTTGCATTACTTGTGTGTTTTGCTTTCATGTTCTAAGTCAATCTAGTTTTATGTATTGCTTTGTTTAACATGTTTTTGTTTGTTTACTTTTCAGTTTTGTTTTATTTTTTTTTTCATATAAAAATTAAAAAAATTGAAAAATCAGAAAAATACAAAAAAAAAAAAATGTGTATTTGTGTAAACTGGTACTTTTGTACCTTGGATGGCTATTGAAATAAAGTTTTCTAAACTTTGTATCTTTTGCAACTTAGATGAGCATTTCTATGCACAACTAAGCAAGTGAGCTTTGTGGCTCATGTTTGTGATGAGTAAGGTTAAGTAATTTCTTGTACTCAATACTCATATCACTCTTTTTGACAGGAAGGACTAGAAAATCCTAAAAGAAAAGCATAAATAACCATCTCACCACTGTTGCCTGCCAATTATGAAATGACATTTGTATGCTTTGGCATAGCAAAAGTGAAATGTCAAATGCTTAACATCATTGGGTATTTCTTTTCTCTCTCCTATATGCCCATACAATTTTCTTAAAAAGAAAAAATATATGCAAAGAAAAATAAAAGCAAAAAAATCAAAATGCTTTATATAGGATTGCAAGCGTGTATTCTAGGAGATGTGGGAGTTATAGAATGTACCTCGAAGGTGATAGTCCCTATCAAATAGTTATGATTATGTGTGAGTTAAAGTGATTTTCTCATATCTCAAATCGTCATAACATGTAGACACTTGTGTAATCTTGCGATGTTTTTCACACACAGCACGCAATATTCTTTGCTACTTTTGATATATGTGTAGGTATAATGTGATTTGGCCATCACAAGGAATACATGTGTTAATGTATGCTTACTAAACTATCTTAACTTTTTTTGAAATATAAAATTGGTTAGACTTGTTTAGTGTGTGGTGTGTTTTAAATCTAAATGCTTGACATTTTTTTGATTGAGAGATGTTTTTGAGAGCTTAAAAAGTTGTTTGGATCTTTGGTTGAGTAGCATGCTGGATTGCATTCATATCTATGTTTTTCTCTTCTTTGAAAAACTGTTTTTAAGAAATCTCGATAGCTTCTCGATAGCTCTTGACAGATAAGCTATTTATCGAATCCTATCAGCTTATTTTTATCGCATTCTCGATAGCTTTCGATAGCTAGTTCAATCCATCGAGAAAATTTCTGTCTCCTCGATAGCTACCTCGATCCATCGAACTTCATTGTTAAGGAAACCTCTAGACGGACTGTTTTTAAGCAATCTCGATAGCTCTCGATAGATAAGCTATCTATCAAGACCCTTCAACTTCTTTTTATCGCATTCTTGATAGCTAGTTCAATCCATCAAGAAACTTTCTATCTTCTCAATAGCTTCTCAATAGCTACCTCGATCCATCAAACTTCATTGCTGAGGAAACCTTTGGACAACTCCTCGATAGCTAAAACATGCCTTTTTAAAGCTCGATATCTCTCGATCGACCGAGCTTTATGAGTTTTCTATATAAAGAAGCCTTGTGATTTCAAATTCATTTCTCTCTATCTCTCTCAATCCTTTCAGCCTCTTCACCTCTCGAAACACATCTCAAGCACTCCAAACTTCCTCTTCACCCAATCTTTGGTCTTAAGATCATTTTTCTTCATCTGGTATGTTGATTTCTCCCTTTTTCTCATGCATTTCATATCTTCTAATCTAACTTTTGGGATTTTTGATAAACTTTGGGGTTTTTAAAAATTAATGAAGTTTTTGTGCAATTTTTGGGATAGATGTTGCTTCAATAAGTTTAAAACTTCATGCATTGCATCACATATGCATTATAACAATGTTTCATGCATTTTAGATGTGTGTTTTCTTTGTTGCTATGTTGTGTGCTAGTAGGTTTGGATTGGGCTGAGCCCATGATGCATTTAAATTTTGCATGTCATATATTCATGCATTTTCATGCATACATACCTTACTGTTTTTATCTTTTGATATTAAATATGTTTAGTGCTTTTCTGATTCTCTCTCTCTCTCTCTCTCTCTTATGTTAGTTGTATCATAGCACCTAAACGTAAATCCATTCCATCCAGGAACCCTCTTTATTCTAGGGGCATCTTCTTCTTCTTCTCCATCTGACCCCACTCCATCTCACGTACGGTTCCGTGATGAGAAGGCCAAATCGGACTTCTCAGAGAACTTTTCATAATGAGACATTCATTCGGAATGCCAAGTCGTTATGTCAGATTTTTCTAACACTGACCTACCCACTGTCATCTACAGTAGGGGTTGGGAGTCACTATATGGCATCCTGGCCATGTGCCCTTCCATGATCATACAGGAGTTCTACTCCAATATGCACGGATTTGATTACTCTATACCCTAGTTTGTCACTCGTGTTCAAGGTATACACATGATAATTACTCTGGATATTGTATTCGAGGTACTACACGTTCCCAGGGTAGCGCATCCTAACTACCCTAGCTCTGAGTGTCTAAGGACAGTGTCCAAAGACGAACTCGTGTCTCTATTTTGTGAGACACCACCTTCTTGGGGTAAGCGTCAAAACACCCCTTGCTTGACCTATGCTAAAGGACCGAGATTCCTTAACATGGTGATGACATTTATTCTACATCCTTTATCACACTATAACACTATCACAGAGCCTCATGCTCGCTTTTTGTTATCCCTCATTGAGAATATTTCTATTGACTTTCCTTTTCACTTCATACTCTCCCTTATAGATGTCTATAAGGATGCGGCAACCCGTGATAAGCTCATTTTTCCTTCGGCTATCGTGCGACTTCTTCGCCATTTTTTTGTCTCCTATCCTAAGTCTCCCCACTTCACTTTCATGTGTGCCATATATGCAGCTACATTCGACAGAGCACGACACGACTTCGACCGAGGCAGCCCTGAACAAAGATGGTAGCTCCTCCAGCTTCTACCGCTTCATCCATCTCCGCTTCTTCATCTTTAGCAGGTGGAGTGACATTAGAGGCCATTATGGCATAGCTGATGTGCATGGATGCTCGCCTTAACACTTTCAGCGATGAGTTGTGTTAGGTGAACACCCATGTTGGTTGCATTGCGTGACAACAAGCTGTCATGGGTGGTTTCACTGTGGCTTCCTCTCCTTCTCCTAAGGCATCTGAGGATGAGAGTGACGATAGCTCCGGCAGTGATGATGCTGATAAGGATGATGATGCTGGCTCGCCTAGTGATGATGAGATGTCTACTTGATGTACTTACCCCATCGTCACTTGTGACAAAAAGGGAGAGTAGTTTTAAGATGAAAGCAGTCATACTCATAAGGGGAAGGTTAGTATAGGAGATAGGGGGAGTGTTTATATGAGGGATGTAGTGAGGATTCTTGTATCTTTTCTTTTCTTTCTATTTTAAATACATTATCTCTTGTACAAGTCTTGTGACCATTTGACATACATTGTACTTATATTTGGTTTATATATATATATATATATATTGATGTATGTTACTTCACCTATCTCTCATGTGTTGTTTTTTTCCTCTCTTTATACACATGTTTCTTATTTGTTGTATGCAATATTTTATTTTTGTTTCACACTAAGATGCTATGACGAGTTTTGTTTAAAGTGTTTCAGAAATACAGGTTGTCAAAGTCTTCTTACCATAAATTCTCTTCTTGCAAAGGCTTTCAAGGATTTATGTTATGATAGATTTTATTGTATTCAACAAGTGAGTATGAGTTGAGTTATTTATGACTTCTCTCATATGTATTCAAGGTTTTGTCACGGATTTCCAAATGGGGAGATTATTAGGACATATGTGATTCAATGTTAGGAACATATGTCACTATTTTGTATAATTGGTTAATCATTTAACAAAACGCACTTTACTTATAATTTGGTAGATCTAGAATGTGTTTAATACTTTAAGGAACAAGGTTTCAAGTTCAAGTGTTAAAGTCATGCAAGTCTGTCCCAAAAACAAGTGAAGAAGTGCTAGTTTTTAAAACTCGACAGCTAGCATCTAACGAGGTTTAAAAGCTGCTAAAGCCCGTGGCTCGACAGCTAGCTCGATAGATGGCTATCTATTGAGGTTTATGAAACTCAGTTTTTCAGAGCTATTTTTCATCCAATCCATGTTTAGGATTTCTTTTCTCATAATCCTAAACATATATAAGCATTATTTTAAGGGTCGTCAAAGGTTACACAAGTTGCACAAGTGTGAAGCAAAGTCATGTTCATGCAACTTGTGATCGAAGACAGAATTTGCTCTAGTTCATCTTTCTTTTGAAGAAGCTGCTGTGTCTGTACACCGAAGGGTTTTGTGACCAAGGAGTTTCTTGATATTCATCGTGTGATAAATTGAAAAACTTTGCAGCCAACATTCTTCTCAAGTTGGTAATTAAGTTGCATACTAGGATTCGCGCATCTATTGGTTAGTCACGTACTGAGAGCCGTCCATTGAAAATGAGAGATTGTCACTACAGAACAAGTCTAATTGGGTATTGGGGTAAGGGCTCAACTCTAGGTTGGTATAAGGTACTGTGATTTCTTTACTTGTAACCACTTGTTTTGATAATTGTGGATTATCAAGAGTGGTGACCTTAAAATCACCTGATGGGATTTTTGCCGTGTAGGTTTTCCCCATTCATAAACAAATCACCATATCAATTTAATTTCCATTGCATTTAGTTTAATTGGTGATTTGTTTGTATTGCCATGCATTTTGCATATTAATTTGATTAATTAATAAATTTGGCTAATTAATCAATTAATTCATCACAAGGGGTCAATACTTTCTTGGCCTATCAATTGGAACTTCCTACAATTAGTGTTATCAAATTTTGGCTTCAATGAAAACATTCATAAGTTGAATAATGGCTTGTGTCTCTTCCACCTCCTTTGAGGTCATGGTCAATGGGGGGCAAATTAGATCAATTCTAGTCAAGTAGAGGGATTAGACAGGGGGACTCTCTCTCATCTCATCTATTCATTTTAGGCTAGGAGGTACTCTCACAAATGCTTGAACATGAAATAGCTTCAAAAAATATTAAGGGAGTTAAAGCAAGTATAGGTGGACCAGAAATTTCTCGTGTCATGTATATAGATGACACCATCCTTTTTTCCAGGGCAACTAGAATAGATGCAGCAAAGATCAATGATTGTATTGAGAAGTACTGCAATTGGTCTAGACAAAAGCTTAACATAAATAAATATAGGGTTTTCTTCTCCAAGTACACCCACAGCCAACCCCAAAAGTTCATTAAGCAAATCCTCCAAATGAAGGGGATCAAGCAAGACGCTATTTACCTAGGCACCCCACTATTCCTGTCAAGAGCACCATCAAAGGACTTCAAATTCATTCAAGATCGGCTCCAGGCCCGGCTTACTGGCTGGAGAAGTAAATGCCTATCTTGGGCTGGCAAATGTACACTTATCAACTTAGTGGCTTAAACACTTTCGACATATGTCATGTCCTCCTTTGAAATCCTAGCTAAGATCTGTAATAATCTTGACGTAGCTTCAAGGCATTTTTGGTTGAAGCCAAAGAAACAAAATGGCAAATATCTCGTGTGGAAAGCTTGGGATAAGCTCTGCCTTCCAAAAGGGAAAGGTGGTCTTGGTTTCAAAAAAGCCAAAGACACTAATAGAACATTGCTTGCAAAGCTAGCTTGGATGGTTGCCTCCAAGCATGACAATTTATGCATGGCTATTCTAAGGGAAAAGTACAAAGTTAGACAAGATTGACTCCGCAAAGACCCGCCCAAATTTGCCGCCCCAATTTGGAAGGCTATCGAGAGGGTCAAAGACATCATCGTTAAGGGTGCTTGCTGTCTCATAGGAGACAGGGCCTCCATCAACGTTTGGCAAGACCCATGGATACCTTGGATTCAAGGATTTTTGTCAAAACCCAAGTCGAAAGTAGTCTCTCATACATCTCTGAGGTCTCCCAACTTGTTGATCAGACTACTCACAACTGGAAAACCGGTCTTATAAATGAGACTTTTGAGCATGACTCTGTCGTGGCAATCCTTTCCATTCATTTGCCTCCTACCCCTAGACCTGACAAGCTCATGTGGCTGCTTAATTCCAAGGGACGATTATCTATCAAGTCAGCTTTCCAAATTGCATCCAACTTAACCCAGCTTAACCTTAATCTGATGTTCCTTGGAAGAAGATTTGGAAGCTTAAAGTTCTTGAAAGGCTTAAAATGTTGATTTGGAGAATAGGAGAAAACGCCATCCCTACCAAAGAAAATTTTCTTCAAAAAATCAATGTGGACAACCCCAACTGCAAGATGTGCAAACAAGAGGTTGACACATGCTACCATCTATTTTTTAAATGCCCTGTAGCCAAAGCAATCTGGCATTCCACCTGTTGGGGTCTGCACGTTGACAAAATCCAGATTGCTTCTTGTGAGGACATCATAAATCTTATGCTCAACCCCCCACAAGTTTCATGCCTAACAGAGAATAGTTGGATGATCTCCCTCAACACGGTCGTAGTGCTTGATGAAATCTGGCAGCTTAGGAATCGCATCTCATATCAGGATGAGCAAGTCGACATTCTCAAAACTATTAGGCAAGTAAACTATCGCTTCAATGAGTTGTCTAGATTTTTCTCAACTGAGAATCCCACTCCACCTCTCCCCCAATCCAACACAAATGGGAGCACCCACCTCAATTCTGGATCAAGCTCAACATAGACACCGCTATTGTTGAGAATTGGTCCACTCTTGTTGTGATTGCCAGAGATGACAAAGATGTGATTGTTAACATATGGTCCAAATGAAAGCTTTTGCGGAAGCAATGTAAAAAAAAAAATCATATTTTCATTTAAAGATCGTTGTACCACACAACCATGGATTCTAAATAGAACAAAATTGCATACCTCTCTTAGCAACCCAAGCGTGTTGCCTCCCAAGGTATTCATGTCTCTCTCTCTATTTCTTTTGAGTTTTCAGAAGACTGCAGTATCACACAGTAGTTCTGATGGCCAACAACTGAATATGATATTATAAAATCTTATTTTATAGTAGACTTCTAAAACCCTAGAGAGAGATTGGACATGGGATCCTTAGGGATCCTAATCTTCAGCCGTAGGATTTTATCAATAACTTTTTGAACGTTATTGACTTATCTTGAAACTCTTTCCAAAATTATTTCTTAATTTTCTCAATCATATCAAGAAAATATATAAACTTCTACATATTGCAATAATGTCCATCAACACATTGCAATTGACCCCTGAGGATTAGAGAATTACAAATGAGGTCCCATTTCATACAATTTTATATCTATGTCCTTCCACCATACTATATTCCCACAAGCCACTAGGACTGGATAAATATCATTGTCATGTCCCTAGCTTATGTGACCCTTAAATTCTTGATTTCATAATTTCTATTGGACTCCAAAATATCTTCAAAAAAACTCTTTAAATATATATATATATATATATGAAAAACATTTTTGAAAAATGTCACCGGCCGGTTTTGTTTTGAGTCCAACTTCAATATGAAAATCAACTGAATATACTATCTTCTTTAGAGACTAGTGGATTCATTGTTGAGCATTTATATATTTTACTCATTACATACATAACCCAACGTGTCTGTATATAGCCTTTAAAATTGGCATCACCAGTTGACATTGTCAAAGTTATGTGCATAATAAATAAATATACACAAACCCCTCATGTTTGAGGACAATAGAAAAATTGCGATAGAACAACCTTTTAAATAACAATGATCACTTCATAAGATGTCCTTGATCGGATCCAATTCAGTATATATACTTGTTACATTACACCCACTTGTTTGCTTAAAATCACTACTTCAATGATGGAGTAAATCATCCTATCATATAGCAGCACAACAAGTGTAGGCTACAATGGTAATATTCAATTAATATCCACAGCCTAGATCAATTTAATAATATATGAAAAATCATTACTCCCTGTCTTTGGTTCCTTAACCATTAACATGATTTTTCCTACAAAAGTGACATCACATGCCACATTTAAACAATGAAATATACCTATAAAAGTTATGAATGTGAAAATAGAATTTTATCATCAAATAAAAATGCATAGTATTGTTTTTGAGGGCGCATAATTCTAACACCAAAGTCCATCAGCCTTTCTCTCCTCTCATACCCGAAGCTACTACTATTCTTTGGGCTGCTCAACTTGCTATGCAAAACTCTTGGAGCCATATTCTGATAGAAGGAGACGCTAAAGAATGCTTTGATCACTTATCCTCCAATGAAAGCAATCCTGACTAGTCCATCTACAATATTGTTCCTTAAGTCCTCTTTTTCTAGTTGTTCTTTCTGTTGGGTCAAAAGGGAATGTAATACAATTGCTCACGCCGCTGCTAAACTATCCCTAGTCTCTAAAGTGTCTTTCTGCTTTAATAAAGACAATCTCCCAAGAGTTTTAGACTGTGCCTGTAAGGATGATTGCCTATCTGTTCTTGTGTTTTAGTTTTTTTTTAATATATATTGCAGTTTATCAAAAAAACAAAATACAACTATATTGTACAATAGTCTAAAAAAGTTATTAATAGTTTAAAGATTAGTAAGACAAAAAATATAATTAAATAATTAATCATACATTTTTGTCAAATTATTAATAGCTTATTATACTTATATGTATTATCAATTAAATAAAAATATATAATAAAAAAGAATAGTAACACTAGGGGTGTACATAGTTCGATTCGGTTGGTTTTGGAGATGTTTTTTGAACCACACTTATAGGTTGCGGTTTCACCCTATGCTTGACCGCACCTCACTTTTGGAAGGTAAAAACCGGTCTACACAAGGTGCGGTTAATCTTAGTGGCTCAGTGCGGTTCATTTGGTTATATTGGTATGGAAAAAAAATTATGTGGCTGAGTGCAAAAGAGAAGAAAAAAATGGTTGGTGGAAGCCTGAAATTTTGAGATTGAGAGGGAAACACTACTAATTGTTCGATGGGATAAGGGTTTGGAAGAAACATTATGTGGCTAAGAGCAAAAAAGAAGAGAAAAATGGTTTGGTAAGAGCCTAAGATTCTGAGATTGAGAGGGAAGAAAAATGAAGGTGGCTAATAACTGATGAGTGACTGAGTTCTGAATCTGAGAGGTGAGACCATGAGAGGAGTAGAAGTCTAAAGACTAAAGAGGAGAAATGAAATTATAAGAGTAGCTGAGTCTGAGTAGGAGACAACTCAAGAGAAAAGACATCTGTGGCTAAGATCAAAAGAGAAAAAAAATATATATGTTGCACAGTAAATGACTCCATCAGTGACTCAAACAGTGACAATACGGCATCATTTTTTTTTTTAATATTTTTTTTTCAAAAAATACAAGTGGCAAGACAGTGAGTCAGTGACTAATTCATGCGGCATTTTCTTTTTTCAAAAAATGCAAGTGGCAAGACTGTAACCCATAGGGCCATACGGCATTTCTTTTTTTAATTTTTTTTTTTTTAAAGTTGCAAGTGGGAAGACACTAGAGTTACCAGACAAGACCACTCACACTCAGTGATGAGACTATTCGACTATTCCTCTTGACACACATTTTTTTACTAAGAAATGTAGCCTCACTCACACGTGGTTTACTTCTTTTTTAATTCAAATTTTTTTTTTTTTTTTTTTTTTTGATAAGAACGTTAGGCCTGTTCATGGATAAGAATTCAAAAAAAAAAAAATTGACCTATTCATGGATGGGAACGTTAGGCTTAGGCGGCCTTTTCAATCTTCTCTTCTTAGAACGGTATGATATATATATATATATATATATATATATAACATGGTCGGGTTGGTTCGGTCTTCGTCGGTGTGCACATCTCAGCGCTAATGGCCGCACCGGTTCAACGTCGGTACTGAAGATCTACCGCCAACCACCGTGCCGGAAACCTTCGGCGGAGCCTTGAGTGGGGTAGGGCGGTGCAGTCAAACCAGTTCTATCGGTGCTGGTATATCCATGAATAGGCCTAAGTAACACACCTAGGATTAGAACCAGGAGTAAATGTGAAACTAAGAAAAAAAAATAGTAACTAATATAAGTTTTTGCTTTTGAAATGTATGGCTTTTTAATCATACAAATGGTCACTCTCTTGGAATTTGAGCAAGCACTAAAAGACTTCTTAAACTTGGAAATCTATAGAGTATTTATCAAACTATTTGATCAAATAAAGAGAAAACTAAGAAAATATAGAAGAGAGAAAGAGAGATAAGGAGGATGAGAAAGAATCACAGTAGTGTAATTTTTTGCTTATGCAGACAAAAGGTGAAGGGAAAAACAGCTTCATTTTGCTGTCAGCAGTAAAGTAAGCCAAAGTCTTGGAGAGAAGTTTTTTTTTTTTTAACAAAGGAGCAAAAATCTAAAACATTTTTTTTTAATAAAAATCAATACACAATACTTTCACGCAAATTTTATAACAAAATGTAGGTGACAAGTTGTTAATGGTAGAAAAAAAGGTGATGTTAATTGTGAGTACAAATAAAAACCAGTTACAACTTACCATATAACATTTATTGTGAAAATATTGTGAAAGTAGCATTAAGATGATCATATTCAAATTTATTTTAGTTGGATTTAAATAAAATTTAGGGTTAGGGTGTTCAAATTTGTATTTTAAGAGAGTCAAAAAAAAAGTTTAAAAAAATTTATATATAAAAAGTTTGACAAGTCAGGGTGGCTTGAACATAACGCCACCCTGTATGCAATACCACTTTTGATGGTCAAGATTAAAAGTTCAAAAAATTACTTTTTAATATCAACTGACCTAAATTTTTAACTTTTTACATTTTCACTACTTTACCTTCTCAATTCTTTTCTCTCACAACTGCACATGATCCAAATCTGAGTAATTCTAGCATGTCAGTTGTGCTACTAGCCTACATTTTAGTTTATCATACCCGTCTAGTATACTCAAAAAATTCTTAAGCATTCTTGGAGCATGGAGAAATTGTTGGAAAATCTGATTTTGCATCTCATACAAAACACACAGCGGAAGCAACAATCACGAATCTACTTCATTCATGAGAGAAATAACAAATAACCTTGAATTCTAGAACAAAGAATAAAGAGTGTACCTTGATGCAATGAAATTCAAAACCAAGACTTGAGAATACCTTTAATCTTCATCTCAATTCCACATGGTGCCTAAAAGTGTGGTCTCTCAATTAGTCTTTATGTACGTTGATTCTAAAAAAAAAAAAAAAAAAAAAATCCTTCTTCTTCTCCTTGTAGAGAAAAACTGTTTTCTTTTCTTTTCATCATACATACATTCTAACTACCTTGGTAGTTACTTTATTTAATAGCTCTCATTAAATAAAAACTGATTATCTAATTGGGTTAGCCTTTTGGGCCTACCCAATTGGGTTTTAGTTTGTAGCTTGAGATTGAACCAAAGGGAACAAATAAGACTCTAACTCCAATGGGCCTTAGGCTTTTCTGTCAACTCTTGACAAGTCCAAAGTTACCATTAATTATATTTAATACCACTATATAAATATAATTGCACTCTAAGCCTTCTTAATAAATTATATCCCAAGACTTTAATGATATCATTTGGCTCCATGAAATATCCATAGTGAACAAAGTCATAATGAATTATCACTTTGTAAACAACTATTTTATCCATGAGTACCCAATTTAATATTTTAGTTATTCACATTTATTGAAATCCAATTTCAGTAAATATAAGCTTTAGCAACTCCTTACTAAAGTGGGCGCCTTGAATAACTAGTTCCCATTAAACTTATCTCAAGGGAATATTTCGTGTCTCTATAAAAAGAGATTATGGATTCCATCTTGAGAATATGTGTTTCCTCAATACTACGTGTGGTTATCCAACATATTGAGGTTTTGATCGTGAATATTAGATCTCACTCCTAATATATCAAAGTAACATACATTTCATGATTGGGTTCACTACCCTCTCAGGATTAAGAGTCTATGAAATTAGAAGTCATAAGATTAATTATTCAGGTGATAGTTGTTGATTGAATAATTAATTTCACAGCAATCCAGTTCAATATGTCTTAACTCTTAAGACACATCAACTCATCAACTAGAAGTCTCCACTTTCATGATCAAGACAAATCATCTTAGTTGATATGTTATAGTCTTCACAGATGAAACGCCCAATTTCATCACCGACTACGAACTACTTTTTGAGTTTACAAGGAACTTGTGATTTATATTTTCTGTGACTAAATCACATACAATGCATCTTATGAACTATGATAATGTCCCATTAGTTCCTTTATAAATAGTCTCATATAATTAAACAGTTTAATTATTTATGACATGCCAATAAATTGGATTTTAGGGCATAAACACCTACAATCTCCCACTTGCCCTCAGAGACAACTTACCATATATCTGACACTTATTTTCCTCTAGAGTAATTCCTAGTCACTCTGAGGCAAGGTTTGGAAACAAGTTTCAGCCAGATTTATTGCATAAATTATCTTTTCTACTACTATATCTCACGTACTCATATCTCTCTAATGAAATTATACTTATGCTTAATGTGTATCTTCACCACCTTGGATGAACACATATCTTGAAGTCCAACTTCATGAATCACAATCAAACTACAAGTCAGTATTTGTACAACCAGTAACCATCAAATCCTCACTTTGGTGGACAAGCATAATCCCTCATTCTCCTAAGATATTTAAGTATATGCTTTACTCCGACTAAATTAAGTGATCTTAGATTCAATTGATATTGGCTTACCATGCTCTTCCTTTTATTTGCCTTAGGATTGTAGTCCTTTATAAAGGAACTTCAAACTTAAAAGGAAAGAATCTTTTCTGAAGTATTACATGCTATACTTGGCTAGAATCTAATCTATTTATGTAATTTGAGATAGACCCAACATCCTAATTTTTGAATTTTTTTTTAAAATTTAATTCTTAGGATGTGACCAGTCTTTCCCAAATACTTTATATCAAACTGGACTGGACAACAAGAAACTCCATTGATGACAATAACTCTACATCATTCTAAATGATTAGAATGTTATCAACAAACATTAAAAAATTTATTATTCCATATAAATTTTACACACATAAGGCCTTTTAATACTTTATCAAAATCAAACAACTTGATTGCTTGATCAAAAATGATATTTTATGATTTAGATGCTTGCATACTAAATACTACTGGTTCTTTGCTATGAACAAGTCTAGTTACATCATATAGATGTTTTCCTCAAAATTGCTACTAAAAAAAGCTTTCTTGATATCCATTGTCATATTTCATCCAAATGAAATATAATGAATAAGAGAATCTTGATAGAATCAAACTTGACTACTAGTGAAAAAATCTTTTCATAGTCGAACCATTTCTTTCTAAATAAATCTTTTCGTCACTAGTCTTGACTTTGAAGGTTTGCACCTTCAAATCTATCAATCTCATTTACTTATAGACCTATTTGAAAACAATAGACTTAATGCCACTAGGCGCCTCTACAAATTCTAGACTTTAAATAGAATCCAATTCTATTCACATAACTTTGATCCAGTAATCCATATTCATATCATCTATTGCCTTTATGTAGGACCGAGGATCAAATTCATATCCTTGTGGAATGATTGCAAAAGTTTATTCCAAAAGTATGAATTTATTTAGTAATTATTAATCACCCCACTATGATATTGTACCGGTGTAATAATTATTTACAAAATAATGTCTTATGATGTATCTAATACAACCATCTCATTTCTAAATGTATTTTACAGTTATCCTACAACAAATTTTGACATTTTCTTCTAGAACAATCTACCTTTAAAAGAGCCCTATTCCTCCTTTATGTATGCACTAACTTAAAGAAGTCATTGGAACTTCATTCCTTTACGTAAAGGAGCCCTAGATCTTATTATCCTCTACATAGAATTCATAGACTGAGAATATAATAAAATAATGGTTCTAAAAGCCCATCTTTCACCAATCTTGAATATCATTTAGATTAATAAGATCTAGACATAAGTGCCAAAACATACAATTACAAAGGATGGAAACTTTCTCTTTAAAAAGTAAAACATGTAAATTTCCATCTAGAAGACAATCATGGACAATGCTTAACTTTACCAAAACAAAAACACTTTCCTTTTGGTCATACTTTTGAGTCTAATTTCCTTTTGGCAACTACTAGGGCATCTAGCCTGTCCAATTGTTTGATATTATAATTCCTTTTCTTACCACCCTTACCTTTCGGTTTAGGCTATGAATTTGAATTAAATCATATTGATCCTAGCCTTAGCTTTTAGGATGTCTTCCGTTGCGTAGAACTCACTCATTAATTCAAATAACATAAAAAGAATTTATTTTCAAAACAATCTGAATTTATCAAATGATTCTAACAAGGACTTGTGGATTATATCCAAATGAGATTAACATTTAATTTTTACATCCAAGAATTCCAACTCATTTTAAAATTAAAACATTTTCATAAAATGATATTGAATTGGAACTCCCTAAGCCTTTCTTAGCACTCAATATGATTCATACCAAACATCTCATTTAGACTTAATATAAAGTCTAAGTCTAGTACTAACTCTTTCATCTCATGCTGTAGCACAATTGAGATAGAAGACAATGTAACATTTTAGCATTTCAATGGAGACTATGATCACATCATAAGCTATCTTCCATAAATGCATTATGTATAGGAAATTATGACAATGCTAAATCGAAACATAAATATGTACTTTTGCTCCTTTAAGAACCATGTCCAAAATTATTTCTTAGTTAATGTGATTCTATTAAAATAGTAGTTAGAGAACAAAAATTTATGACAACTTTATCTTGAGCCTATGAACTTAAATACCAGGACATTATATTTTGCAACCACTACCATATAATATGGAACCCATAAAAACATATTATATTAGGTGCAACGACAACCGAATCCATGTCTATAATTCCTTGGTAGCAAGTATATTATAAATACCACGATTGATTGAGAACTATTCTCATTATTAGTTCTATCATGATAACTCTTATCAAACACTAATAATAAGCCGTATTAACTTTAGCCTCTAAGTTATAATGACATAGCTCCTTTGGGAGGTTAACATTACACTTGGTCTAGTGTACACCATTATCTAGAATCATGTGTAGTCACATTTCATCTCCCTCATAGTGTTTAAATTTGTAGTACTATGAAACAAAACACCCTCCTTTGGGATTGCGAAGCATATATGCCAAGACGAGATACTTGTTCACAATACTTTAAACGGGTAAGTTCAATCTTGTAGTAATATGAAGTAAACACCCTCCTTTGTGATCGCGAGGCATATATGCCAAGACGAGGTGCTTACCCACACTACTATGAACCGATAATAGAGGTCGTGAGACCCAACCCTTGTATCTCTCTCCCACTAGAAATTTTAAAACAAGTTGATTGTCCTGAAATCATTGTGATCTCATCACAATTTTAACCCTACACATCAAATGTATTTAATTGTTTAAATTTGTTGTGATGTTACTAAGTCACATCACAATAACGTAACAAATATTCGCGCAATCACAAAGAAGTTTAATCATGTAATCTGTGAAGTAAATACCCTCCACTTTGAATGCAAGACTTGAAGTCAAGACAAAGTATCTATTCACATTACAATAAACTTAACAAAAGGGTTATTTCAGCACTCCTACTGGTTATTTGGGTTTTTCTTAAATAATTGTGATTCCATCACAATTAATAACCTTGCACTTATTGAAGACTCTAATCTCATTAGAATCACTAACTAAAATGGAAGTCCTATACTATTTAGGATTCCTTTAAACACTAATGGATAAAAAATTAGTTATATAGAACTCTATCCTTAATTTACTAGATAAAGTATTCTAATCTCATTAGAAACAATATAATTTTAATTAGAATTTTAATCTCATTAAAAACCACTAATTAAAATAAATTAAGGACTTTTAATCATAAATCAATTTAGGACTAAGAGTTCTATTTAACTAACATCTTTGATCTCATTAGGTCTTTTAGTTAGATAATGATTAATAAATATCCTTAACTTTTAAGGACTATAAAATTAATCACATAGCCTTGCTTTTTATCAAAGTTTTAACACTTAGTCAAAAAATAAGTGAAAATTCAAAATTCAGTGCCTTCAATCGGTCGAACCTATTACTCGATCGATTGAAAAATGAAGAAATTCATCACTAAGGTTCTGCCTCATTCGATTGATTCTCGATTCCTGTTCGATCAATCGAAAAGTACATTCGATCGATCGAAAGGAATTCTCGATTGATCGAAACTCGCAAAAATTGAATTTTTCCAAAATTTTATAGCAACTGTTTTTGACAGTTTTTGCTATTTTCCATTAAAAAAAAAAAAAAAAATCTTTTTGATTTGTTAACGAAGATTTACAGATCAAACATTAAGGTTTTCAATATCAAAATCAAGAATCATAGTAATGCTAGAAACCTTAAAAACATAATCCTAATCTCATTAGGAATAAATTTTATTAAAGGATTTTAACCAGTAACAAAATACTTTAATTCTAGCATTAACTTACTATTTGATCATAAAAATATATCACTAGACTAATATCTATACATGTTCATCATTCAATATGAAAACAATTCAATCATACATGTAAGTCCAGTGAAAAAAAAAACCATAAACAAACAAGCATTAATAGCAAGTTGTATCAGATATCAGATATATCCAGACTGTGCGAAACAAAAGTTCACACCGTGGACATGATGCAATTGTCTTATATCAGATATCAATAAACCTAGCAATATATGTCGGTGGCGTGCAACTCTAATACTCGGATTACAAATACACCGCACTTGATGAAAGAAATAACCAAAACCTTTACTAATCGTGTCAGACCCGTATATATATGATACACGGATTCAATAGAATCCTTGATGCATACGAACTCCATGAATACAGCACCATAACTTGATGCATAAACATGGGTCATTGATAATACGAACCAATATGTATATTTCATATACAAAAACATGGCATATATTAATCAATTCACGTAGGATTTATTGCACAATAAATCTAAAACAAAATTATGCAAAAACGTTGCTGCAGAAAATTAAATCACAAAGAAAACTATTTTCTTTGATTCTAAAACCCAATCACATGTTATACAAACATGATATTGAAGACCGCTTTGATACTAATTGTTGGAAAATCTGATTTTGCATCTCATACAAAATATACAGCGGAAGCAACAATCACGGATCTACTTCATTCATGAGAGATAACAAGTAACCTTGAATTCTAGAACAAAGAATAAAGAGCGTACCTTGATGCAGTAAACTTCAAAACCAAGATTTGAGAATACCTTTAATCTTCATCTCAATTCCACATGATGCCCAAAAAGTATGGTCTCTCAATCAGTCTTTATGTACGTTGATTCTCAAAGAAAAAATCCTTCTTCTTCTTCTTGTAGAGAAAAACTGTTTCCTTTTCTTTTCATTATAGGTATATTCTAACTACCTTGGTAGTTACTTTATTTAATAGTTCTTATTAAATAAAAACGGATCATCTAATTGGGTTAGCCTTTTGGGCCTATCCAATTGGGTTTTAGTTTGTAGTTTGAGATGGGACTAAAGGGAACAAATAAGACTCCAACTCCAATGAGCATTGGGTTTTTCTGTCACCTCTTGACAAGTCCAAAGTTACTATTAATTATATTTAATATCACTATATAAATATAATTACACTCTAAGCCTTATTAATAAATTATATCCCAAGACTCTAATGATATCATTTGACCCCTACATAAAATATTCATAGTGAACAAAGTCATAATGAATTGTCACTTTGTATATAGCTATTTTATCCATAAGTACCCTGTTTAATCTTTTAGTTATTCACATTTATTGAAATCCAATTTCAATCAATGTAAGCTTTAGTAATTCCTTACTAAAGTGGGCGCCCTGAATAACCAGTTTCTATTAAACTTACCTCAATGGGATATTTCGTGTCTCTATAAAAAGAGATTATAGATTTTATCTTGAGAATATGTGTTCTCTCAACACTACATATGGTAACCCAATATACTGAGGTTTTGACCATGAATATTAAATCTCACTTCTAATATATCAAAGTAACTTATATTTCATGATCGAGTTCACTACCTTCTCAAGATTAAGAGTCTATGAAATTAAAAGTCATGAGATTAATTATTCAAGTAGCAATTATTGATTGAATAATTAATCTCACAACGGTCCAGTTCAATATGTCTTAACTCTTAGGACACATCAACAAATCAACTAGAAGTCTACACTTCCATGATCAAGACAAATCACCTTAGTTGATGTGTTATAGTCTTCACAAATGAAACTAATTTCATCACTGACTACAAGCTACTTTTTGAGTTTACAAAGAACTTGTGATTTATATCTTCTGTGATTAAATCACATACAATTTATCTCATGGACTATGATAATGTCTTATTAGTACATTTATAAATAGTCTCATATAATTAAACAATTTAATTATTTATGACATGTCAATAAATTGGATTTTAAGGCATAAACTCCAATAGAAATTGTGCTCATTCCTTTTACATTTATGGTGGATCTCACCGTTAATTTAATGAATAAACTTTACTATGAATGCGAGAAAATGAAGTAATATTCTTTATACTCTAAGAATATCTAAAAATTACTCAGTGTACTCATAGTATATCGGATTAATAGTTTACCACTTAGACTCTTGAAATGTTGTGAACATTTTGACAAAAACAGGTTCTGACAGGATCAAGATATCAATACCGAAATCTTTTTTTTTTTTTTTTTTTTTTTAATAAACATCGAAATCATATCTAGATAGAACAGCCTTTTATGTTTTAGAAGAAACTTCTGTGGACCATATGAGTCTTGACTAACGAAGCCCACTCCTTAAGGCTTCCTTTTCTTTCTCTTCTAACTCAATCACTCTCTCTCCATCACTTGATTGAATCCACTAAGCATCTGAGAAAGGAAAAGAAGAGTGTAGTTGATTCCCCTTTGATTTTTTCAGTCAAAAAATTAATATTATTATTAGGATTTATTAGTAGAGATTTACTAATATGTGTCTTAGAATATACATTAATAAATCAATTTAGAAAAATTTTTATAAAAAAATAAAAAAATAATTAATTGTTTTATCAATTTTTTTAAAAGTCTATAAATTTTTTTTCAAAATAAATGGTTAATATGTACCGACCATTGATTGCATTAGTAAAACAAATATTTTGCATGTGTCGCTTTTGGATTATCGCGTACAAATGTCACTTCATGGGGTTTGCTTTGTAAGGTGTCAATCGTCAAGTCAGTGACTCGGCATAAACTTTGTGGTAGAGTGGGTCACTTGTTTTTTTTTTTTTTTTGGATGGGAATGGTGGGTCACTTGTTGATTTGGTAAATTCTTCGTACAGAGAGAAAAAAGTGAGATTTCAATAATTACTTATTGTGTTGTCAATTTTACAAATCTTAAGTTCACACTCATAACTATTTTAAACTTGCATTATACATATCAAAAATTGTTTTGTTCCTAGAATTTGCAACGAAATTTTGGTTATGTAAAAAATTCTTGCCCGCATGATCTAATTTCAAATTCTCCCTACAAAGAGGAATACACATTGTGAATTTTTAAATTTTTATTATTAGTAGTAGTAGTAGTTTAATATATTGTGGAATTGAAGAGAAAATTTTGTTATTTTTATCACCACATTTGCTTAAGCTCACGCTTTGCTTTAGTTCAGGAGGTACCCTTCCAAGTATTAGTATTTAGAGAATAAAGGGAAGAGGAGTCAACTGGGGAGTAATGTTGATGTCATATAAATTGACACAATTTGTATTGTAACTCACTCACAACTCACCACGTGGACGAGTTGTGGCATAAGTTATATCAATTTATGTGGCACCAGCATTACTCGTCGGCCAAATAGCATTTCTAATGCATGAAAGTATAAACAAATAAGGGTGCCCGTTAACAACAACCTTTTGTCCTTTTTTTTGTAGTTTTATGACTTTTTTTTTTGGGGGGTAGCTTTTAGGTTGTGAGACCAGCTTTATAGAGAGAAAAAATATTAAAATATATTGTGATGTCAGTTTTATGTTTTTTTCTTTTATTTATTCAATTTTTTTTATTAAATAGAATTCACATTAGTCCAACCTTAACAAGTATTGCACCGTACTTGTTAACATTTGCCAACAAATAAAATTAGGCATGACAATTTTTACCCGACCCGTGGGAACCCGCTCTGACCAACCCTAAAACCCGACCCATGAAACAGTAGTGTCGGGTTTGGGTTTTTAAAATAAAACCCAAAGCGGGTTCGGGTCGAGTGTGGGTTTTTATGATAGCCGACCCGAACCCGACTCGTTTAAATGTAATTTACCAAAAAAACCTCATATATATATATATATATATATATATATATAAACTTATTCTAACCGAAATTCCTAACCCTATTCTGAAACTTTCCTCAGCAGCCGCCCCTCATCTCCTACTCCTCACCTGTCAAACTAATTCTTAGACCCTCTCTCTCCCTCAAAACTTCCATGGCCAAACCATGATCATCTTAGTGCCGCTGCCACCGTGGTTTTGCTTGAAAAGCCCATGGCCGAACCTTGATCATCTCAGCGCCGTTGCCACCATGAACAAAACCATGGTTTATTCACCTTTTTTAGTTTTTTTTCTCTTGGGTTTGGGGATTTAGATTTGATTTTTAAGATCTGATGTTGTTAATTGCATGTACTTTGGTTTGAATTTTGATTTCAAATGTATTTAATTTTTGTGAATCAATGGGTATGGTGGATTTTGGTTTGAGATTTCCTTTGATTTTGTTGTTTATGTTACTGTGATTTATGTTGCTAACGGGGCTCGTTGTGCCCGCGGGGCCCAACTAGGCAAGTATGGGGTTGAAAAAAAAAACGTGTTTTGTAATGGGGTTGGGTTCGGGTAACGGGGTAAGCTTGCAAGGCAAATTCAGGTATAAGAAAATTCGCCTTGAACCCGATCCGTTGCTATGACTAAATAAAATTCAAAAAAATAAAAGATCGAGAAGAAGGTGGTGTCAGGAACACTCCAAATTTCACACATAATATGCTCACATCACATCACACAACTTATGTCAGACTGTAAAAAGTGAGAATAGGACCCACACACGTGTGGCTTATCCAGAGGAGTGTTGACTAGCTCGACCTTGATTCCTGTTCACAAGCTTTTACATCATCAATGAATGCAAACTTTAAACTAAAAAAATAATGAATGAGTGCAAACTGCAAGGAAAGGACTATACAGCCTTCCAATTCCGAACGTCCATATGTTTGGTGTCGTGGGTATTGTCTATTGTCGCTCTCGTCTTAACTCTTAAGCTCCCATCAACAGATTTGTCCTGCAAAGGTCTATTATTAGTTCAAACAGCACCATAATTTCGAGAGCCTGAGAGCTGTTTTCACCTCATACATATACAGTTACATATAAATCTATGTTATAGAATCTACATGTTACATTTTAGTTCCACATATTTTGCATCTTTGTTGTGGTTAGATGGGGTACTATGAGTTACATTTTGTTTACCCCTTTAATTCTTATATTATGCTGATGGCATGTCGAAGTGTTTATTCCATAAAAATAAATAAACGAAGCCCAAACACATTGACCGATTAGCTATTGTGTACTTTTTCAGTTTTCTTGGAAAAAAGATAGGGGAGTTTTAGTTTGGAGAGCATAAAATGACATTTCAGCATCCTTCCTTAAGCTCCATGAGTAGTCTTGCAAATAGCCATGAAATGCATGCAAGCTTATTGACTTGCTAAATAAAAGTATTTTTCTCCCCCTCAAGAAAAAATAAAATAAAAGTATTTTTCTCACCTATCAATTTATTTGAAAATCTTGCAAATGGGTTAGGGAACCTATAGAACCCAAGATTAAATGAATGAATAACACATTGTACAGTAGCGTAACAACACACAAGAAACTCCTTTGTATATGCTAAACAAACCTTTTTTTTTTTCTTTTTTTTTTTGCCATTACTCACTTCACCAAAAAAAAAAAAAAATTGACAATCTTAATATCAATCGTTGCTTATTTTCTTGATCTCTCAAATTTAGCTGATCCAGAGTTCATCATTCCTATTAAATAAACAAACCAAATTCATACCAGACCAACTGGATTACCTTATTTGATGCAAAATTAAATCAGTTGAAGTTCTCAAAAACCCATTGCCACCTATGGAATTCATTACCCAAGGCTAAAATTTACTGCCTAAGGGCATTAGCATCTGAGGATGTAAAATAATGTCTATTTTACATCCTCAAATATTTTACATCCTCAAAACCTATTTTATCTATTTTATCATCTCATTTTACAACTCACCAAATATCCAGTTTCTATTTTTTTATACAACTTATTAAAATAATATAAACTATACCAACAACCAATATATAAAATTCAGTTTCTCTCTCTACTCTTCCATCTCTCTTTCCTCTTTATCTTTCAGTCTCTCTCTCCAGCAAATCCACACAACACCTCCCACCAAAACTCAGTCACCCAAATGCCACCAAATCTGATCCAAACCACCCAAATGCCCACAGACCCCAAATCCAACCCAAACCATAGCCACCTCTACCACAGTGAACCCATGCCCACCACCACCATCAAACCCACACATCCCACAACAAAAAATTAGCCACAAATCAAAAGCAACCACCATCGGCCATAATACCCACAACAAAAAATAAAAGTAAAACCCATCAAACCCACACATCCCACAACCCACGCCCATCAAGCCCATTGAACTCACACCACCATCACCGAAACACTGCTTCACAATAGACCCACCCATCACAGCAACACCATAATCAACGCCACCATAATCCTACCCAGCAAAACCAACCACAAATCCAGCAACCACCGTGGCCCACTACCTCCACGACTCCACCACAAATGCTAATGTACACTGCTTCACACCGATCCCTCCACCACCGAGCCGAGACAGAGAAAGGAGAGAACAAAACAGAGTGAAGAGAGAGGATGAGATGAGAGAAGAGAGAGAAAGGGTGGCTGAGATAGGGAAAAGAATATAGGAAAGAGAGAATGGGCCCGGAGAAGAATAAAATATAATAAAATAATTTTGCAACCAACTATAGTGAGGTTGGGAATGTACCAACCCACAGTAGCTGGGTTACATATTTTTTTACATATGGCAACCCAATTGTAGTATCTTTTTAGAGCATCCATAGCAGCCGTTGTAAAAATTATGCTATTTTGCCACATCAAAAGTTTACTTTATTATTTTACCACATCATTTTACAATATCCCATTTATCAGATGTTCTATATTTTTACCATTTCATTTAAATATTATTTTTTAATTCTTTTTAATTCTTATTTTATTCTTTCTTTATATTTGTTCCTAACGGTAATATTTGTTCCTACAACAATCATATTTTCAAATCTCATCAATTCTAACGGTAACATTTTCAAAGAATCCTCTTAATTCTGTCATATTTTGGCCAGTTTTTTTTTTTTTTTTTTGAAACTGAAATTTCATTAAGCAAACACAGAATAGGTACATAGCAGAAAACAACACCCACCAACAGCAGGACAAAGCACCAACAGAGACCATAGATAGCCAAGCCAAAAGAACAGGAAAGAAAAGAACAAAATAAAACACTAGATCCCTTCCAGCCTACACAAGTTTGCTAGATTGTCAGGGACCACACCAATCCATTTGCATTCCTCTCCTGAATTTTTGGCCTGTTGAGCTAGCTCATGGGCTATTTTGTTGCTATTCCTGCAAATGTATCTAGCTTCTGCATAATTAAAGCCATTCATTCCTTGCAAAATGCCATGAATTAAATGACCTGCAATTCCCCATACATCTTTGCTGCAGATTGCTTGAACAGTTTGCATTGAATTTACAAGACTCACATTTGCATGACCCTTAATACATAGTTGAACAGATAGAGATTACAAAAAAGACAAACGAATGGTTAAAGGCCATTAAAATCAATGCTCTCTTCATTGTACACTACCCTTACTTCAAAAGACACAGAGTTTGAATTGGAATGTTTGCTCCTTCCAATATATACAAAAGCAAAAAGGATTAACAAGTAAAGAAATTACCTGAAATTATTCACTTTCCCTAACCAAAGCAAAAAGTAAGAACAATTACAACTAAAAAAATGAATGATCAATACTACTTTCTTCACTGTACATAAAGCCGTAGTTCCATATGCAAAGATCAATAATTAAACAAAAAGCCTAACTTCCATTTAATTTGTAGCAAACATCCAATTTCTCTAAATTTTAGCTCTCCCTTTTGAATTCTGTCTTCTGTAAATAACAAGGAAAATAGTAAAGAATTCAAGACTGGGTTTTTATTGAGCAAATCCTAAAAGCACTTTCCTTTCCTTTATTTCTTACTTCTTACAAACAAAAATGCTTCTCTAAATCAACAATTACTATATTCTTCCTTAAACAGCTTGATTAAACCATGTTTTTCATCGAAAACTTTTCTGCGTATTTTCCCATAGAGGCAAACAGAGCTTTTATCAAAAGAACAAAAATCTTTCATCACAGCAAAGCAGAAAGTCAAGAGAGAAGACAGTGGAGACAATAGCAGCAAGAAAGCCGAACACAGGGGAAGTAACTCTTTCATCACAGCAAGCATATAATCTGACCTTTACACGGTACACTTGTACATACACAGCAACTTTACTATACATGGTTACAAATCTCACACACACCATCCCACAAATTAATTAAAACCCAGATGATAAGATTAAAAACCCACATCAAAAATAGTATTTAATTTAAAAATACTAAGCCAATTAGTGGTAAAGATTCAAGCTTTCAAATTCAGTAACGAAAAAAAGCAAGCACAAAAATACAACCTTGACGGAGAACGAATCGATGAAACCAACTTGGCTCATGGTGAATTGATGAAACCTTCAGAGATAGAATAGCGAATCGACGCTCTGAGAACGACGAACAGCGAATCGGCGACTCAAGATAGAACAGAGAGGAGATACCCACAACCCAGAGACCCACACCGATCACAATCCGAAGTCACAAACCCACAACCCGATGGGCGACTCTGAGATAGAACAGAGAGGAGAGAGCGAACAAAAAGGGGAAAAAAAATCGGTGAAGGGACAAATTAGATCAGTGATGGTAGAGAGGAAATCGGTGATGGCTCATATTCATGAATGGGAAGAAAATAGAGCAAAAGGGGAAAGGAAAGAAGAAAGAGTGTGGGAGAGTGGAGATGGAGGCACATATGTAGATCGGGCTGAAGGAGAAGAGCAAAGAGATATGTGAGAGAGTGGAGATGGAGGCGGTGAGGAATTGCTGAAGGAGAAGATGAAAGAGATATGAGAGAGAGAAAGAGGAATAAACAAAGAAGAAATAATATACCACACACGTTCCGTACCGTGGCAAATTTGTCACGGTACTGTTCAATGTTGAAAAAAATATAACATATCCCATGTCTGATAAATGGGCTCAAAGTGGGTTTGGTGTGGGATATGTGCCAAATATTTAGCATTTGGCACATATCCCACATCTACTGTGAGTGCTCTTATGTGTAGTATCTTTTTATGTGTTTGGTGGCCAAAATAGCAATTGGGGGGTTTTTAACCCCCCCCCCCCCCCCCCCCCCCCCACAAATTCTAGTGCTCTAAGGACTACATTCCATTGCCCAATACTTGGAAATCTATTCCTATTACAAGCCAATCTATTTTCACATATCACAATTTCAAATATGTTTACATTGAAATTATGTTTTGAAAACCAAAATTTCATTGTAAAAAGTGATATGGTTGAAATCTTGTTTTAAAGTATATATTATGCCTTGTTAACTTTTAATAGTTTGGCAAACTTTTTGTAAAATTATATTTTCAAAACAAAATTTAAGTTTTGAATGGAGTTTTCAAAACACAAGTTAAAAGAAAAGAAAAGAAAAGAAAAGAAGTACTTAATTCTCCTAAATAATCTTTCCACTACACTATTTTTAATTATTATAAATAAAATAATAATTTTTTTTTTCTTTAAATCCTAGTTCTTTCAAAATTTTACACTTAAAAAAAGATGATAAGGGTCCCATAGATTTTGGAAACTCTGGTCAAAAGCAGTACCCATTTAAGATGAGCAGATTCAATGATCTTGGAGAGCAGCAGAAAATAATTGAAACATTCCATTCACAATGACCAGACAGTCCCAATCAAGGAAAGTTCTTAAAGAAAGTATTGGTCCCCTCTTGATCATGAGTGAAGACTTATCATGTGTGATAAATGACCCACCACCTTAGACCTTGGTCAAACTAAGCCACTACATTAAAGAAACCAGTATTAATTGCACTTGCACTAGAGCACACAACTGTTTTTCTGTCACTTCTCACACCAAATTATATCCTTAGGACTGACACACTTTTCCTTTCTCGCACCCTCTTTTTTTTGAGTTAGGTCTCGAAAGGCAATATGCCAACGCTGCTTTTCTGAGTTTAATGGGGACTTTAGGCACCGTGCCCTGTGGGCTGTGGGCATCAAAGTTGCTTGCTTTTTCTCATGTGACGTTTTTTTTGGCACCCAATGATATACATGGAAATAACCAAAAAATATATATTTAAAAAGGTTCTATTCTTTTTCTTTCCAATGAAACTCACTTTTTATTTATTTATTCATTTGGGATCTTGGAATAAAAACCACTTTAATCCATGAAGAAGGGAGCTATAGCATAAAGCCCCCACCAAGCCTATGAATTATGAACGAGGGAACAGTTTATTTTTGTGTTGAATTTTTTTTTTGGTTGAAAATATTACGGTTAAAATGTAAAAGTTAAATAAAATAAAAATGTGACGTGAGATATACAAATAGAATATAAAATAAATAATAAGTTAGCTTCGCAATTATTTTTTGCACTCATTTAGTCTACTGAATTATCTTCTTTTTTGTGTACTATTTTCTGAGAATTTCTAAGATACTCGTAAGTAAAATTGCATGTATAGCTTTTTTTTTCTTTTTTTTTTGGGTGGTAAAAAGTCTTTTAAGTTCTTTTTTTATATTATTATCTTTTACATAAGGCAGTCTCAAATCTTAATTTCCAGTTTTTCACCTACTATTTTTTAACTCAAGTAGAATTTTTTTTATTTTTTTTTTTTCTGATTTCATTAAATACTTAAATTGTCTAAAAAAAAGTATAATGATATTTGCAAACGAGGACTTGAACTTTTTTTTTTTTTTGGACGAGGACTTGAAATCTCTTTCCCTATCAATCTTGACAAAGTGGTACCTATAGTGATTTACTCTACATACATTATTGTATTTGAAAAAAATATATATTATATTTGGAAATATAGGGATTCCTTAATCCCTATCAGTCTTTTTTTAGAAAGATTTAACCTGGACGCATCCACATATTGATAAGATATATAAATTATAAATTCTTATTTGATACTTGCAAAATGAGCTTGCCTTGAACGTATCACGAATCCACAATAAACGACTATTTTATTTCATGAAATATTTCATTAAATTTCCTTTTTTTTTTCTCCATGCAAATAAAGAACCCTTTCACTCTCCAAATAATATTATCACAAAATAAATGCTTCAGTTTAAGGTGTATTAATGCTTAAATTTGAGCTTCTCCAAGGTTTTATTTCTTCAAAAAAAAAAACTTAAATTTTGTTTTTGTCAATTTAATTTAATCTGGTCATGCGATCTAAATCTGTTAGCATATGAAGCTGTTTAACTTTTAAAAAATAAATAAATAAATACTCATGGTCATAAAACAACAAAATCTTCCCCTCTAACCATATTTTATTTACCAAAACAAATACAACAACAAAATCTATGAAATGGTGCATCTTATGAATGTTTTGAGTTAAATTTTGGAAAAATTGCAAATTATACCTTTTAAGTTTGGTCAATTGTAATTTTGATCCTATAAATTCTATTTTTGTTGTTTTGGTCTTGTAATTTCACATTTGTTGTCACCGTTAGTCCTTCCTTCATTCCATTAAAAAAGTTGTTGTAAATGATGATAGAATATGTAAACTTACAAGATCAAAATGACAAAACTGAAAATTATTGGATCAAAATGACAATTGACCAAACTTGAAGAGTGTAATTGTATTTTATTATGTTTTACAAAAGATATTTTAATAGTTTTTCAATATTAAAATTTTATTTCTTAATAGTTAATGGGAGTTATAGTGAGAGCAAATGCAAATTTACATGACCAAAATGACAAAAATGATAATTGACCAAACTTAAAGGGTGTTATTAGTATTTTTGTCTTAAATTTTTATTAAAAAAATGTTTAAATAACATTATTCACTAACAAATTTGGACAAAAAAAACCAAATTGACCCATTTTGACAAAGTGAGGGACTGAATTAAACCTTAAGAACTAAATTGAATTTTAGCCATTTTTTTATGTATTCTTTAATACTAAACCAATCTTAATATAATCTTCAAAATTGGGGGAAATATTTTTCAATAAAATGAAAAAAAAAAAAAATTAAATTACAAATTACATCTTCTAAATTCCGTCTATTTTTCCTCAAAACATTTCTTCCCCAAATTGGTTCCTTGGCGTTCATTCTATTTCTTTGTTACACATTTGTCTTTTATCTCCCATTTTAATCCTTTTTCTTTGATGGTTGGACATTGCCATGGTGACAGATGCTACCTCGACAATATATATCTGGTTTGATTGGAGGATTTTGAGCGCTTTGTGCTTTGGAAATGGGTGTTGGAAAGTTACTGGCTATTACTTAGTGCGTGGCAGACTGGTAGATGATTTTGGTTGTGAAGTAACGGTGACTTGGTGAAGGATTTTGGGTGACTCACATGTCTCATGGCTAGGGTTTCGTGTTTTGAGGGGAATTTGGCATGTTAGTTTAGCTATTTGGATGTGAGCATAGAGGTTAGTAGTGCAACTTCTTTAAGGGGTTTGGCGATGTCATTCCCCCAACTCAAAGAGTATGCTAGGCACCTGACAACAGTCACGCACATGTAAAGTTTTCACTTAACAAGCATGCAAGGTTGTTGTCACTTGACTAGCCTACTCTTTGGGTTAGGGGTATGAAAATAAAATGGTATCAGAGCCAACCCAATAAACCTAAGTCGGCTCAAAGATATTACCCCACAAAATGGACTCTCCCTAATGATGATGTTAGGGATAAGTGGAAGAGATTCTGATGCTCTAGATTTATTGGATATTAATTGAGTGTGTATTGTTGTGTGTGTGATTGAGTCCCACATTAGGTATAGACTATAGTGATCTAGGCTTTATTATTAACTACATAGAATTTTAATTGTGACTAAACTAGTTCTTTTAGGTTATAGCGTAAATTTGGCTAGTGTTTTTCCTTAAGTCGTAATAGCACTACAAAAAAGTGGACTTATAGTGGCGTTTCACAAACGCCACTCCGCCCATTTGGGCTATAATGGCATTTACAAACGCCACTATTTTACTGCGACTATAAACCTATAGTCGCATTTTACAAAAACGTCACTATAGCTATATACCCTATAGTGGCGTTTATAATACGTTGATATAGGCCATTTTTTTTTTCAAAAAGGCTATAGTAGCGTTTTTATAAATGCCACTCTAGATCCATATCTTATAGTGGCGTTCGTAAAATGTTGCTATAGGTCAAATTTATTTATTTATTTAATTAGGCTATAGCAGCATTTTAAAACCTCACTAGAGGTCCATACCCTATAGTGGCATTTTTAATTGGGTGATGACTACTTTTGGGGGATCACAAACGCAAAGATGGTGGTTTAGTGATCAGACTTAGCAGAAATCAATTGAGCTTGGAGAGATCTGAGGAAATGCCAACTCAATTAAAGTATACCCACATTTTTGTGATTTCCTTACTTTTGATTTGTGTTTATGAACTTTTGGGTGTATTTTGAGGTTGATGTGTGAGTTTTTGGATCTTGTTTTGGTGGTTTAAAACTGTAAATGGGGGCTTTGTTAGTTGATGGGAGAGTAACAAGGGGTACAAAAAAATCAAATTAAACTTTAATTCTTGATATTGATTGTTGGGTTTTAGAATGCTTATTAATTGCTTGTTTAAGTTTAATCTGGGATTTGGGTTGTTGTCATTCATAAGCTATGTTTTTTGTTGTGTTACTTTCAACTGGTAATGATAGGTGGCCTCAGTTGATGGTTGTTGTTGTCATTCTTCTTCCTCTTTATAAATTCTTATATTTAATCTCTTATTTAAGAGAATTTAGAAAAAATAAAAATAAATAAATGCTTTTTCTTATATTAGAAATCGGAGAAATATCAAGAGACGTCATCGTTTTGGTGGACTAAACGAAAGAGCAAATTAAAAAGCAAATGAAAGTTAAGGGATTAAATTGAAAAAAAAAAAATATATATATATATATATATATATATTTATTTATAAGAACTAAAATAAAAACAAACCAAACTTAGAGAATCTCCTTTGTAATTTAACGAAACAAAAAACAACCATCCACTCGGTATTACAATTTATAAGCTTAATATATGAGGCAATGATTTTTTTTTTCCCCTTTTTCTCTGGGCCTGCAAATCAGGATCTTGACCAATTGGAGGGCCAATGATAAAACAGGATGTGCTAATACGCAAAATTTGTGATTTTAAAATTTGTGATACTTGGGGCCTAGAAATTGCTTTAGTACTCTCACACACAAACAGAGGGTACACCAATAATTTATGTTCCATCCAGATACTTCAGCCATTCGCTAAGTGGCTGAATCGACAAACTAATTTGCTCATTTTGTTTGTCGTTTAGGACATGTCCAAAGAGAGCACATCAAATTAGGCAAATGGTCGAGTTTTAGTTACGTGGTAAGAAGCAAAGAAAGGTACTTCAAAATGCCAATGATAAAGGAATCAAGAAAAAAAGAAAAGAAGAAGCCAATGATAGATTAGCGTGCCAATGTAGTCCCTTAAATCATTGGGTTCAAAACATAATCTATTACAGGTTCCCATCATTCAATTGTTCTGGCACTAGTCTCGTTATCAACTCCCTACCAGATAGTACTTTTTTATTTACTCAAGCAAAGGCTATGAGGCTAGTTATGAGGTGTTTGGTGGTGCTAATATGATAAGAACCTACCCAAGATGTAGAAACTGAGACTAAATTAAGTCCTTCTGATTCTGAATCCCCACGGCACTATCAGTTAGGCTCTTGCGGACCATTTCATGTGACTGTCCAAATCAAGTTGGCAGCTATGGTTTGAAAGAGACCATGAAGATAGTAGGTTTTTTTTAGACAGTGTAATAGCCGCAAGATCTGTTTTACACAGGTTTACATACGAGCTGATTAACTAATGTCAATACTTGAAATTGAGTCACGATTTAAGTTGCTTTTGGGGTGTGTAAAATTGTATAAAATAGTTTGTGAGCAACTAGTTTAATTCTATAATTAAAGGCCTAATTTATTCCTATCATGAAAATGAGTACATATCATTTCTCACCAGTCACCCATGACCGACATGATTTTCCGTATACTCCAACGAAGAAACAAATGGGAAAAAAAAAACATAAAAACGGCTTTTCTCACCTAGCTCTCAATTATTATTCAGAACATTAGCGAGGCCTGAAAGTAACATAGTATTTACCAGATGATTTGGACAAGAAAGGTGGCTTTAATGTGCTTGTCTCTCATTCATACATGTCTATGAGGTCATTTGTTAGCATTGATTAACCAGTTGATATGGACAAGAAAGATAGTACTAATAATCTCCTGTGCTTACATTCCTTTATCAACAAGATGATAGAACAACTTAAGCAAATACTACCATAATTATAAAAATAAAGTCAATCCCACAAAAAAAAAAAAAAAAAAAAAAAAACCAAGGAAGTTGCATTTCTGAAGGAAAAAAATAAAATAGGAAAGATTAATCATCACACGTTACAATTGTAGGTCTGTATAGGGGTGGCCATGATGGCCATCACACCTTTTCTGAAAACCATCAACAACAACTTTTACAATGAGAGAAAAGATGGGCAAAAAGGAAGATGAAAAAGAAGAAAAAGTTTTCAATGCCAATCTCTTTACACACATATGTGATTTAATTTGTAAATCCTTCTTAAAAGTAGGGAATCTACTCAAGCCTTGTGTGGGGGGCACTGATAGCACTTAGTGAATAGACCAAATGTATCAACTTGTCTTATGAAATTGAGCATGCTTGCCCATCCTCCAAATCCAAATCCAACCACAAATACCCATACCACTACAAAGATGTTCATAGTATATGATCCTGCCCAACCTCCTAAGAATGATGGTGGTCTCTCTACTGCATTCTGTGAAGCAAAGGAGAAAATACGTTAGCTTTGTCCATTATTTCATGCAATTTATCCTAAGGAAAAAAAAGAAACTTATTATTAAACCAAGGCCTAACCTCTCGAGCTGATGCAGATGCAAAGGTCACCATGTGTGCTAGGGCAGGAATTATGTAAACGGTGAAGCTGACCAGAAGAGACCCAACAGTTGAGTTGATGGGCCCAAAGAAAGGGAATATGATGGCAAGGAACCATATTGGGATTACGACTGGGAGTCTAGCTATAGCTCTCTTGAACAAGCTCTTGGTGTCATGCACCCTAATGAATTTCTCCCACACAAAGTAGAGAGGAGTGCAAGCAAATCCAAATGTTATGAACTGCAAAAGAGTACCATAAATCATCAATTGCATTTATTTAATAATTAATGGATTGAAACTCATGTTAGAATATTGATTATATAATTAAATGTATCGTTTCTTTTTAACTATTAGGATAATTGATAATTTACTATGAGTTTGAATCATGTCTTCACTTTACCTCTTAGTTTATCAAGGAAGTTTGGATCCACAAGTTACGAGAATTGCATTTGTAATTTATCAATTCAATGAGATATATATATATATATATATATATATATAAAGAAAGGAATATATAGCAACCTGGTGAATAAGCATAAGGACGACAGCAGCGTCCCTAAATCCAGTCTTAGGAAGCAAAGAGAGAGCATTGGAATGGGTAAGGAGCATATCCCCAAAAGCCCAATATACAGCTGAAGCTGATGGTAAAGTTAGGGTTAGCACATAGAGTGTTGCTATCAAGTATATTAACTTGAACTTCTGTGGCTTCCACATTGCATGCATAATCTCGCTGCAATAGAAATTAAATTCCCTTTAATCAAAAGTAAGTATATATAAGTATATATAAACACTATATGTGTGTGTGTGTTTTTTTAATGTAATCATAATAATATATGCGAATCCCTTACACTGTGACAGCATGTCCGCCAAAGGTGTAGAGAATGTTGGTGGCCCCAGTGAAGTAGAGAACTATTTTAGCTGGTCCTGAGTGTTTCACTCCCTCAACCTTCAAACACAGAGAAAGAGAAATAAATAAATCTACAAAAATTTTAAGAATGAAATCATGCAAAAATTTGCTTTGGTATTTTGCAGTTCTACTAATCTAAAATCTTAAATTACAGTATTAATTTACCTGACCATGGAGTAGGGATGCAATGGTGAGATACCATGCAGTGTAAGTAGTCATCATAAGTCCCAAGAATGACCAAATTCTGTAATTATGGAATGATGGGATGAAGACAGTTGTTGCACAACATGCTCCAAAGATATAAGTCCAAGTTCTCTTGTCAAGATTGTCGTTTATGTAGTATATGTTGCTGCAGCAATAATGTATATGAAAATATCAGTTACAATATCTACTATTTTCTATTTTAAAAAAGGTGTTTAGTTATTTTGGCTAATGATTAATTCTTTAATTTACCTTGCACATGCAATTAGTTGAATTACAGATCCAAATAGAAGAAAGGTGCAGTTGAAAAAGAGGCCTACATTCCTCCAGTGTTTCCCCAACAGCCCATCAAGAACTTCAAACCACTGCAACCATTGAAAGTGAAAATTAACAACGAAAAAGAAGTGCTTAGTTTTTTTTTTTTTTTTTTCTTTTCAAATAAATGGTGCAATATTGAATTTTTTTATAATTATTTTATAAATCAAGTTTTAGACCGATATGTTATGGTTAAATTATTAAATTCATACTTCTAACAGATAAACTTTTACATAAATGATGATATATCGTAATATCAAAGTAGGTGGTCTTAACTCCTTCAAAGAGAGAGAGAGATTATACCTGAATAACATGATTCCTGAAATCAACCTTTTCTCTCTCCTTTCTAGTTCTGTACTCAACATAAAGAACACTAATAAGATATGCAGTCCAGCTTCCCATCAACCCATAAAAAAGCTGAAAAAGGATTCCAGATAGCATCCCCAGTTGTGAAAATGAGTAAGGCAGTGTGAGAAGCACTTGTGCAACCTACATTTCATAAAGACAATTGCATAAGTATCTTAATAATAAAGTGTTCCACAACAATTTGAGTCCGAAAAACAAAGAAAATAATAATCTTGAACAAGTGCATGCCTGGTTAGAAGCACAGCTAAACCAGGCATCATAGACTGAGCCTCCATGCCAAAACAGCTTTGATAATTTGCCTTTAGCTGACTTGGAATCGCCTTCTTCCCTCTCCATTTCTAAGTAGTTTCCAGCTATAACGGTCTCAACCTTCTCAGAAGCCATTGTTATAGACTTCGCTAGTGATGTGGAGGAAGCAATGGACTAATTTAGTGTCCTATAAATAGATAAAAGAAAGTGCTTCTTCTCTCACTCCTTGATATTTCATATGCTGCTTCTATTTTCCTAATAAAACTTTTTTGAGCAATAATTGAACCACCTATTGGCCAGGGACCTATCTGAGTCACCCCTTTGGAATGTGATTGCAAAATTTTAGTTCATGTATCATGTGGCTGTACCTCTAGCTTCATTGGAAGGTGATAGGGCTATGTCCCCTACAGGTGACATAAACAGTTCACTTTCTCCAGTTTTCATTTTCAATTTTCTTTCGTACTATTGAAAACATGTTAGTATTTTTCATTAGTGGGCCTCAATGGGCCAGACTAGCGTGCACTGCACGAGCGGGATGGCCCGCAATGTGCCTTAAGTTTTCATTTCATAATGTGAAAGAACCTTTTTAATACTAATTCATCATGAATGGATATAGGAAAAAGTGAGAAAAAAAGAGAAACTTTTGAAATTAATTAAAAAAAAAATAAAAAAAGGATTCATTGGTGTGAGTGTGATTGTGTGTGGGGTAGTGTTAATATGGAGGTGAAGATGGATTGAATGATTACTTTGAGTTGGGCTTTGGTGCTAAGCATGATTAGCAACACGTGTGCCAACTGGCTTTACACACACACACACACACACAAAATCTAGTAAAACCTTCCTCTTTTCAAAGTGAGGTCTTTGGGCCATGGATTTGGGACCTCTCATCATGATCCTAAGTGCCTCCTAAAGTCACAATTCGGTGGCAAAATTTGAGATTGGGCCATGTCTTAATATTAAAAAAAACAAAAGGGGATAATATAGTGAAGTTGAAACATTGGTGTGTATTCCTTTTGATAACTCAATAATTCTTTCTTAAAGAGGGAGGAGAATAATTTAGCCTTTTTTTTAGAAGAAAAAATAATAATTTAGACATTTAAACATGTAGCATTAACATACCTTCAAACTTCAAATTTTAATTGCTAAGGTTAAAACTTAAAATATAGGCGAAATTGATCCCCAAAGTTTGGGCAGTTGATTGCGGAAAAGAAAAATTAAAAAAAAAGGGCCTTAGATCAACGATTGGTAAGAGAATTAATTGGGTCAGAGTGGCCCAATACCTGCTCAATAGGCCGGATGTATGTTGCATGGGTTTAATTTGAGCAGCTGACTTCGAACAATTTTTTTATCACCCTCGAACTTTTCACTTCTCACTCTAGAGTCTAAACTCTAGATACTTGAATTCATTTATCACTAGAGATTCCGATAGGATTAGAAAGATTTTCTAAATCATTTGGTAAACTCTTTCTTTTCCTTCTTATTTCTTTTTTGGTGTTTTTTCTTTTTATTAGTGTTGGCAACACGTGCAAAGCACGTACTTGCCATATATATAAAATGGTGGATAACACTAAATCTAGAATTTACTTATTACACAAACAAAATATATAAACTATTTGAATTTTGAAGTGCTTAGAAATTTCACCACTAATGGATTGAGAAATTAATCTATATATATATATATATATATATAACCGAAGCCTTTGAAACTCCTACAATTTTCCATGTCAACACAATATAAAATAAATAAAAAAAAACTTTTCTGAAACCCGATAAAAACCAAAATATAAAAAAACATAAGCACAAAAAGAAAAAAGCAAACCCACGCTTTGCCATTCCTCTCTCTTCTCTATTTCTCTACCTTCTCCTTCCCCAAAACCCAACACTGAAAATCAATCTTGCCAAGAAGCCATCCCCACACTGTTAGGTTCGAGATAGAAAGAAGCCATCACCAACCATATGGTTTGGTCCTTCGGTGATACATACAACTATGGTTTCACAGTCGAAGAGTTTTTCCAAAAGCGAAGGTGACAATGGGACCACAACAAAGCTTGAAGAGAAAATCAAATTAGACACCACCACTGTTGGTAAATAATTTTCTATACCATTAACATATTAGGAATTCATAACCCTATATTATATTTTGATTAGGAATCCATAACCCTATATTATATTATAAATAATACTTTTTTTAGGGATTATTTGTTACAATGCAACTCACGGCTAAAAATTTGTATTTTTCATTCCTCTCTTCTGAAATTTTTTTGCTCGCTTTACAATTCTGAATTTTTATTACTCTCTTTCTAATTCTTCAGTTTTTTAGATTTAATTTTGTGAATTTTTATCTGGGTTCATGTGGCTACTGCTTCAAAACTTGATTTTAGTGTATAGTTTGAGGATTTAAATTCAAAATTCATAAGGAATTTTAATTTCTAATTCTTTGAGATTGTGTATTTGAAATTCTTTTATGATTCATATGTTAGATATTGGGATTGGTATTGATGGTGGGATAGGTTTATATTGTAGAAAACAACATTTAGATTGTTTTGGTAATAGTTGATAGTATTGTACATTTTTTTTTTTTTTTTTTTTTGGGTGCACTATTGTAACAAGGCCTAATATAGGATTTAGGGAACATTCAAAATTCATCAATTGCTCTTATTGGAGTGGTCTATATTGCACATGTGGTTTGTCACTCTTAAAGAGCATTCTCAAACCATTTTATCAAAAAACTACAGTAGCAGTAAATCAAACATATGGTACTTTATAGTAGGAATAAAAGTTAAGTTTATTGAACCTTTTTGCTAGGAAGTTAATGAATGCCATAGTATCCTTTATATTGGAATCTCCCCATTCCTGAAATCCATCTCTTGTCCCACTGATATTTCCATTCTGTAATCCTTGAATCGCATGCAGGTCAGCAATTACTTTCATCCCATATTTCCTAAAATTTTAGAGAAAACATCAATTTATAGTAATTTTTTATGACCTTTGTTCTTAGTAATTTGTGCATCATCTATCTTAAAGAGCTTAATTGGGATCGTAAATAAAACTGTCTTTTTAATATATATGGCAGGAAGTTAGAATATGGGAAAACTCATACTGCACTAGATAACGTAAGAGCTCCATGAGCATTAGCTGCTCCTGGATGATAAAATGTTTGAGGTAATATTTGGCGAATTTGGAATTGGAAATGAGATTACGCCAAGCCCTACAAACACATTTTAATTGTAGAAGACACTTGACAGGAAGTTTAGATAGTATGCTTCCCACTGTGACATTTCAGCTAAAGCTGTGAATAGTCTATTCTTTGATTATCAAGCATCTATTTAAGTTATTAATTATGTAGAAAAATCTAAATCATCCATTTATCAATAAATGATTATGATTATAAGAACTTTACAACGAAGTTATCCTAGAAACTCTAGATTATTTTGCTAACTGATGCAATGAAAGGAGAGTGGGACTTGGCAAAGTTACAGGACCTGTTGGATGTAGCTTCAATCTTTGCCATTGTTAAAATTCCTCTAAATAAGAAATACACTAGATAAGATTATGTGGGTAACAAATGCTCATTGCCCAAGAAAATAATATAGAACATTATCCCATTACTTTCAACATTTTTCTCCTTCTTCCAATTCCAGAAAAAATACTTTGCATATTTTACCAAACAAGTCCACGCGTTACACCAGAATGGCACACTAAATGGCTAAATGCATTGAATGTACTTACATGGAATTTGAAAACAATTATTTAGCTATACATTATATCAAACATGTCAGAGTGCTTGCAAATATTTTCATCACAAAAAGAATGATGACATTGAAAGACAATTATTTAGCTAAACATTATATCAAACATGATGTGCTATGACGTGCTAAAAAGTACTTCTCTTTGTATTGGACACTAAATGTGTAGCCATAACTTTTAATTTTTCCTTGAAAGGTGATCCACAATATTTTACTTATGAATAAGCTCAGTCTTTACTATAGGAAAATAATTTCATCATTCTCAAGTTAAATATGTGAAGATAGTGCAGAATCAGTGACACATGAAGTATGGGAGTGCTTAGAAGTGCCTGAAGGCTAGAGACCAACCATGATATTTCCATAGGTATAATGTTATTAGCAAAATGGGTATGTCATGGAGGTGGAGTTCATGCTGAATATAGCCCGGTTGTTATGGAACAATTGGAACCAAAGGTGGGTGAGTGAAGCTAGGCAACAATGAATTTGGTGCAAAGAGCTTCTAATCTTGATATGGAAATTTATGGAAGCTTAGAAAACTAATCAGACAAGAGTGGTTGTTGAAGAGTGTAGATAGAGACCTCCTGTAGGTATCAGGTATGTATTACAAGCTAATCAAGATCTAACATTTTAGATGGTTTTTTAGGATCATCAAGATCTATTATTGCTTAAATTTTATAAATTTTTCTGCTATTAGATAATGCAATGGGTTTGAATGATTGATAAGATGCTTTTAAACCCATATAATGGCTGCATGATAATGATTTTTAGTTATTACAGTTCTGAAATTACTAGAAGTTAATTTGTAATATTGACATGTTTAATGTTGGCGATGCTCTTTTATTTGTCAGAATTGAATTGATATTACTATTTCATAAATAATACTACATTCACATGAAAGCATCTATTAGTGGAGAAGGTTTTGAATTGACTACTTCATTCAACTGAATGTACATTGTATATTATGTTTGATAACATTCATCAGGAAAATATGTAATCCTTAAAAATAAGTGATTTTTATTATGATAAGTAGAAAAGCTGGAAGCACTACTCTGATTTGGATACATTGTCATTGGCCTCGATTTTTTATTTTATTGTTGGAAATGAATTTCTTACAAGTGGACATGCATATATTTACTTACTAATTTGATTGTGTTTCAATATTAATCTCAGAGGGGTTTATGCACTTATGCCCACCGTGTAAGGTTAAATCTATAGTACCTAAACATGTTTCACAAGGATGCAAAATTATTGATATTACAATTGATCTCTACTATAATGACTTAAAAATAACTGGGGACAGTTTTATAATCTTTAATAAGAAAGTCGAAAACCTTAGCCTCTGTCATAGCATGAGCAAACCTACCCTTCAGATTGGTGAAGAAACATTAGACACACACCTTTCAATTGCCCGCACATTCCAGAATTCCATATCCTAAAGGAGCCAATTCTTTAGATTTCATATTCAAATTTCACGTGATTGTGAAAGAAGCATCTCCAGAGGGACTTCATGACTACTCTATACTTGCTTTAAACCAATGTAATATTTTTTTCCTTTTCTTTCAATCTATTGTTTTTTTCCTTATTTTAAATACCACTTAGTATTTGCAAAGTCTCAAAGTCTCAATTATTAATTTATTACTTATGAGTTTGCTATGAGAACGTTTTGGTGTTCTATTTTGGGGAGTCGGCATTATTAGTATTGTGGTAGTCCTACACTCTTCAGTATTTGTTATTTTTAGTTATTGTTCATACCATGTGTTCAGTGAAATTTCTTTTAGAAACATTTAGGAATTTAGCATGCTGTTGTGACTAATGGCTTTTAGAAATTTTTTATAAAATCAAGTTTCTATGCACCAATTTCTTTTGGCTTTTCTTCTTTGATAAAGTGGGCTACATCTTCCATTACATGTACATCTTGCTATTTTCCTAGGAACATATATTTGCTAAATGAGCTTCTATTTGTTTCAAAGGAAAATTATTTATTTTCAACAAAAAAAAAATTGTTTAACAACTTGCTTTGTTGGGTTAAATTGTTGTAATTAGTTGCATATACTTTCATTCATAAGAGATGCTTAATTCAAGGGCTTTTCACCCCTGAGGGGCTAAACAATTTACTTAGCACCCTGTTACTATGATTGACAAAAGAACCATAGTGACTAACCATCTTTAATCTTGCTATCTGCAGCATCACAAATTCATAGTGTTAATATTTCATGAAGGTCTTTAAAATGGATATTAGCTAGTGTCATCTCATCATATACATATAATAAATGCAAAAAAAGCTGCATTTGTTGGGTTTTCTTTGGTTTTCAATGCAAATGAGCAATTGTAGTAGGTAATTATGGATAAAGAAGTTGAACATGACCTAGGTGCTCTTGGAGGGTGCCTATTTTTTTTTTCCCTTTCTATATTCCTAAAAGGATTCAAATTCAAGACATCTAAAGTTTTTGATGGTATGCTTTGTTTCCAATCTAAATTCCAGACCAAAAGGATTCTAATTTTGTTGGCAAAGTTCTACCTCCTTTGCCTTCCTTTTTGCAAAAAATTTTTGTTGAGAACAACATACTCCTATGAAGCTGAAGCTCCAGTTGTTTCCAATTGATGATGGTACTCACAAAATGGTGAGAGATTAAAAAAAAATTATACTCTTAACAAAAAACAAAAAACAAAAAACAAAAAACAAAAAAAAAAAAAAAAAAAAAAAAACTTAAAGAGTAGCATAATCCTCACATGATGCTCTTCTTTTCTTTTTTAATTTTTTTGTTATTGTTACTTTTTAATTGATTTGGTTGTTTGTAGTCCTTTTGGGCACTTATATAAATATATATATATATATATATATATATTATTGTGAATGATGCTTTGATGAACATTTTCTTTCATTCTTTTTATTTTCTTTTAGGTTTCGGGGTGTGTTGTAGACTTCGCATTTTTTTTTCCAACTAAATTGAAGTAATTGCCTATTTGTAGTCAGAAACTTTTTACTAAGGTGTTGGTCTTTCTTTCCTCAAGCAAATGAGTTAGGCTGCTTATATTTTGTACAAATGTAACTTTTGCTTGCAACCACCGATTGACAATTTTTGTTCTTAAAAATTTTAACATGCAAGGGATGGGATATAGAAGGAGGATGCTTGGGTCAAGGCCATCGGGTAGAATACTCACATGGAATTGAGCAATCGTGATAACTCTTGCAACTACTCTTGGCTTGCAAGAAGGAATGGGAGGACCTGCATTTTTTTTATAACAGTGGTTTATCCTAATAGCTTAGTTTGATTTGCATTTTGGTTGCACCCTATTAAGTTGAAATGTTCCCTCAAACATCACTATCTTATTAGCTTTAAGATAAAGATAGATCTAGCATTATTAGTTACTATTACTATATAATTTTTTTCAATGGCTTGTTGTAGTAATTGTGGAAATTGTTAAGAGATGAATAAAAGCATTTAGAGTGTGCAACAATTTGATATACGAAATTTGATGTCTAGTAAGCATTTGGTTCCAAGAACACTAAAGCCAAGAGTGTGACATAGTTGCATGTTTTTTGGGCTATTTGCTTTTCTAGCTTAATGTCAATTGGGCAAGAGGTTTTTATGGGATGCTACACTTCTAAGTAAGCATCTAAACAGGTGTTTGGTATAGTAGCAATATGAAGTTGAGACAACTAATAATGAAATTGAAAATTGGGAAATGGTTTGTTGTGTGCTTTTAAGTGGAAGTTGAATCTAAATTGGCTCTTCAGTGAAAAGTTCATGTAGAATCATTGTTTAAATTATTCTTTATTTTATTATTATTATTATTTTTCGTTGAAAATTTTGATGCAAACTTTGACCGGTGTAAAATGTCATTTTGGTCAATTTTGTAAAAAGTTAATTGGCCATTGAAACAAAAGTGTGTAAATATTAACTGTAAACACATCCAATTAAGAAAAACTCCAATCCTCTAATACAACCTTAACTAAAAGATAAATGCTATAAATTTGTAAAGTTATTATAAAATGTGATAAAAGTTATGCTTTTATTTAACAAAATTAATGCATTTTTGACCCTCTAAGAACAACTTTTCACAATAAGATTTTACACATGCTCTTTTGTGATCCTAACACATTATGCCATTAAGAAAAAAAAAAGTTTAAGATGTTATAAAACTATAGATTTACTATTCAAAATAATGTTATACTCTTTTTTTTTTAATAGTTTCAATAAAATGTTAATCTATTGCGTCCGTTACATGATGATTTTTTTTTTTTTTTTTTTTTTTTTTTTTTTTTTTTTTTTTTATCATTAGACCTAAACTCTTATTTTAAAAGAATAAAAGAAATATTAAATTTAATAGAACAAAAAGACGAATTAAATTTATTTTCCAATAGTTTTCCCGTGCAGCACATGGGTTAGCGACTAGTTTTACTATATATGAAAGAAGAAACATGTGGATTATAACAAGAGACATATTGCATTACAAGCCAACATTATAATGTATTACAAATATATACATGTGCTTTCGTGGAAATTTAAATAAATCAAGGCCTTTCTTCACATGAACATCTTTGAACATTAGATAAGAGAAAACAAATTTCTCTTTATTCATGGAGTGACTTATATCCCACACGAGGATGGCAGAAGTTTTGTCTCTTCTACACCAATTGCAGAAGTTCCTCCCCTGCAATTGTACCCCATTCATATTAAAAGTTATTCTAAGATTCAAAGAAAAAAAACTTAAACAAAGTCAAAATAAATAGTATAATCACATATTAAACTCAATAGGGTCAATGAGAGCATTCTACTCTTAGGATAATAACCTTAGAGAATTAAGAAAGAGAGCAAGAGAGATAACTCCTTATACCTTGTCCGTAACTAAATTTCTATTTCAATAAGCTCCATGGTTTTGAAGCTCGAGATTTTGAATCTTAAGTGTCAACCATTTCACCACTAGGGCATCTTGAAAATAAACCCTATTCCACAAAGCACAAACTGAAATTCTTTCCTATGTTACCTGGAATTGCTAATGAACACCCCAAATACCCTTTTATAACTTTAAAACTTCAAAATCAAAACTACCAAGTAACAATTGCAACTCACATATAAAAAAGAAAAGTTTGAGCTGCAATTTGCACAATGAACAACACTAAACTTTCTATGTTCTAATATCGTTTTCTTTATGAAGGGAGGAGGAGGGGGAGAGGAGGATAGGACGTTTCCTTAAATTTGAACCAAATGTAAGACCCAAAGATGAACTACCTCCTAAAAGGCCATCAATACTTAATTATTTAGATAACACAAAAGAGAACTTTAGACCCCACTAGCATTAAGGGAGAACCTCCACATTTATATTAGAGAATAATCGATGTTGTTTTCAATTTATTTCAAATAGGCATATATAATTCAGGGTATAGTTCATCTTTCCTATATAAAGAAACAATGATAAAATGGTTTAAAGTTATGACAAGAATTACTGTGAACAAAATGAGGGAGAGTCATCAAAGATTGAGACACTTAGCCATGATAGATCCCAATGCCTAACTAAAACTGGGATGTGATGTATCTCAAGTTGAAGAGAGTTTCAATAACAACAAGTTTTGCAATTAAAACAAGGTTGGATTAAAATGAATTGCATGGTGCTTAGAAGGATATGGCCTTATAGAGGGTTGAATTGAAAGGGAAAAAAACAAAAGATTAATACAGCAAATTTGAGATCATTCAAAGTCTAATTTTAGCATAACCCAAGTGAATATATTTCCCCTTTGATTAAATGCAACATTACTATGAGTATAAATGATGGAGTTGATCCCATAAAACTATATATAGAAAAAACATGAGCCCTCTGTAGTATTTCCTTCTCCATGTGAACACATTGCCACATTACCAAAATTCACCTATATAACTAAGAACCATGTTCAGTAACAAACAACACCAAATCAACCATTAGAAAGAAATGCAATTGAGGTCTCCTCTAATATGATCCTTCAATTTTAATGCAATCTTATCATGGAAAAAAAAGGTATATTTTCCCCAAATGTTAGGTTATAAGAAATTAGAAACTAATGTATTAGAACTTCAATATGTATATATTGGCAAACCATGATCAAAATGTTTAATCTAGATTTAGGCTGCTTAAAGTGTGTGTATGTGTAAAGTTGGAATTGAGTAACTGTAAGAAATTGCTATTTAATTTCTGCAAGGCTTGATTGATCGAAAATTAGACTTGATTGATCGAAGTTCGTGCGAATTGTTTTTTCCAACTCAACCTAAGCCCATATGACGTGTAGGGTTTTATGTTTTGCTTCAAGTAAAAAAAAAAAAAAAAAAAAAAAAAAAAAAAAAAAAAAAAAAACGAACCCCAATCACGTTTTTGTTGATATGCTGTGTGTATAAATCTCTTGTGAAATCTAGAGCTGTTTACCTTCATACATACTTAGGGTTTATCAAGATCAAGATTGATGTTGAAAGCTTGGTGATTTCTTCAGTTGCTGTTTCAAGAGCTTAAAGAAAAACACAAGTGGGAATACTTGTGGTTGCTGTGGATCAAGGAAAGAAGCAGTCCATGGACTCGGAGTTGTCACGTAGTTATGGTAATAAGTTTTCTACTCGAGGTAGCAATAAGATGTTAGTGGTCTAAGTTGCTATAGTAAAAAACTTCAATTCTTTCATAGTGGATCTGTTTTACCTTGAGGATAGCTAGGTTAAATCCTCCCCAGGTTTTTTACTGGTTTGGTTTTCTTGGGTTATCATATCGTTATGTTTTTTATTTTCCACATTATTTATATGATATGATTTATTTGTGTTAACACTACAACAAAATGTATTTTTAGTGACGAAAAAATTCGTCACTAAAAGTCTAGTTTTTCATCGTTAAGAACCTTTAGCAAGGAAATCTACTAATTAGCAACGAAACTCATTTCGTCGCCAAAACCCCGTCGCTAAAAGTCCTAGCAATGAAAAATTTCGTTACTAAAAGTCCGATTTGTTTTTTTTTTTTTTAACTTTTAGCGATGAGAACGTTTTGTCGCTAAATGTTTTCTTCACTAAAAACGCTATTCAACAACGAAAATATTTCATTGCAAAAAACACTTTAGTTTGTTAAATCATATTTAGTGACGGACAATTTTGTCACTAAAACTATTTTTAGGTACATATAGTGACGAAAAAGTTCGTTACTAAAACTATTTTTAAGAAAATCCAAGCACATATAGTGACGAAAATTTTCGTCACTAAAACCATTTCTTACAAAATTCTACTACATTTAGTGATGAAATATTTCATCACTAAAACAATTTTTTGTTACTATATTTGTGACGGAAAAATTCACCGCTAAAACTTATTTTCTATTTTTATTTTTTTCATAACTTTGATATTAGCCTGTAACCTATCATTACATTATTAAAACCTCACATTTGAATAACACATTTATTTCAATAACACATTTATAAAAAATCGATCCATACATTCCACAAGTAAAAATAAAACAAGCATCCAATTCAAATTCCTTCCACACAATAATTGTTAGCAACACATACAATAACTCAAGATATTTTATAACAATACAAAAAGTGTAGCATAATATAATTAGAACCAACGGAAAATGTCCTCATATGTCTTCAAGTAATGCCAAAAGTAAATCTCCTAAAAGCCCCCAATAAGAAATTTGTACAAATATAAAAACAATACTACATTAAAATTGTCAAGTAAAAACATTAACTATGTTATAAGAAACCTTTCTAACAATACATTAAGAGTAGCCACACCAATGAATTAAAAACACAACTCCAAATGTAGAAGTTGTAGAAAACAAATATAGATTTTCAAGTGTAATATAATACAATTAGTTTCCAATGATGCATAAAAAAAAAAGTAGTCACACCATGTAGTGCAGGTCAATTGCTAAAATATAAATTTAAACCACCTTATAATACCATGCAAGCCACCTTCGCTTGCTCCAACACAACAACCCACCACGAAAAGAATAATCAACATCACAAGTATAGAGTTTTTTAAGTATTTAAACAAATTTTACATACTATGCTCAAGCTAAGTCATACAAAATTTATCTATGATCCAGACATACCAAATAATAAGCATATTAAATTATAGCTCAAAACATTCACCCTAACTTTAGAATTAAATACTCAAAGTCAGAGTTACCATTTACTGTTTACTGCTCATTTCAGTAGCATATGCCTCATTTGTAAAATACAAATGGGGTTTCTAAACACATCCAATCCTTATGCAAATTTAAATAAACACTCCTCTGGATGTCTAGTAAATATCTATCAATTTCAGAGTCAAAGAATAAGCCCATGATTTAATAAAAATCATACAAGACAACATGCTCAAATCTGTCCTGACAGAATTTCATTCAACTTAAAAATGAAGCTATTATTTTTATATTAATCCAAATGCTGTGAGACCACTTCCGTTACAACCATATGTGTCTTAGAATTCATAAAATCTACTCCTAGTATCCTAATTTACTGTATAAAATTTAATACATAATTTATCATGTGTAAACACCGAATCTGTCACAGTGACAGCTTTGCAACATTTTCTTGTAAATTCACAAACAATTATCAAACGATGGTATTTTCATATGAAATTTAATACACGCATACTAGACATATTAGAATACATGAATAAACATCCAATTGACCATAACATCCTCAATCTTTCAAAATACTAACACAAAACCACAATACCAACACAAAGCCCATCTCTCATAATCAATGAATTCCAAATCCCACCTTAACGAGGTTTCTCAAACACAAGATACATTCATCAAAAAATATGACGTACCAAATCATAGAGAAACCATTATTTTAATGTTCATATTTAGATCATGTCAAACAACTTTAAAATCAATTCCGAATGTTTGAGATCGGAAGCAATGATGCACACATAAACTTACTCAAGGCAACACACATCATGAATAAAACAGATACATAAAAATAACAGTTGAATGATTTAGAACCCCTCCTTTGAGTATTAAACCCTGAACCAAGTTATACAAAATTTATCTATGATCCAAACATACCAAATGATAAGCATATTAAATTATAGCTCAAAACATTCACCCTAACTTTAGAATTAAATCCTCAAATTTAGAGTTATCATTTATTATTTACTGCTTATTTCAGTAGCATATGCCTCATTTGTAAAATACAAATGTGCTATCTAAACACATTCAGTCCTTATGAAATTTGTAAAATACCGTATCAATTTCAGAGTCAAAGAATAAACCCATGATTTAATAAAAATCATACAAGGCAACATGCTCAAATATGTCCTAACAGAATTTCATGCAACTTAGAAATTAAAGCATTATTTTTATATTAATCTAAATGTTGTGAGACTACTTCCATTATAACCATATGTGTTTTAGAATTCATAAAAACTACTCCTAGTATCCTAATTAACTGTATACAATTTAATACATAATTTATCATGCATAAACACCGAATCTGTCACAGTGACAGTTTTGCAACATTTTCTTGTAAATTCATAAACAATTATCAAGCGATAGTATTTTCATATAAAATTTAATACACACATACTAGACATATTAGAATACATGAATAAATATCTAATTAACCATAATATCTTCAATCTTTAGAAAATACTAACACAGAACCACAATACTAACATAAAGTCTATCTCTCATAATTAATGAAATCTTAATCCCACCTTAACGAGGTTCCCCAAACACAAGATATATTCATCAAACAACATGATGTACCAAATCATAGAAAAACCATTATTTTAATGTTCATATTCAAATCATGTCAACAAACTTTAAAATCAATTCTGAATGTTTGAGATCAGAAGCAATGGTGCACGCATAAACTTACTCAGGACAACATACAACATGAATAAAACAGCTTCATAAAAATAACAGTTGAATGGTTTAGAACCCCTCCTTTGAGTACTAAACCTTGAACCAAGTTATACAAAATTTATCTATGATCCAAACATACCAAATGATAATCACATTAAATTATAGTTCAAAACATTCACCATAACTTTAGAATTAAATTCTCAAATTCAAAGTTATCATTTACTGTTTACTGCTCATTTCAACAGCATATGCCTCATTTGTAAAATACAAATGAGGTATCTAAACACATTCAATCCTCATGAAATTTTACAGAGACACTCCTTTGGATGTCAAGTAAATACCGTATCAATTTCAGAGTCAAAGAATAAATTCATGAACCATAACTTTAGAATTAAATTCTCAAATTCAAAGTTATCATTTACTGTTTACTGCTCATTTCAACAGCATATGCCTCATTTGTAAAATACAAATGAGGTATCTAAACACATTCAATCCTCATGAAATTTTACAGAGACACTCCTTTGGATGTCAAGTAAATACCGTATCAATTTCAGAGTCAAAGAATAAATTCATGATTTAATACAAATCATACAAGACAACATGCTCAAATCTATCCTGGCAGAGTTTCATGCAACTTAGAAATTAAACTATTATTTTTATATTAATCCAAATGTTGTGAAACCACTTCCATTACAACCATATGTGTCTTAAAATTCATAAAAACTACTCTTAGAATCCTAATTTACTGTATACAATTTAATACATAATTTATCATGCGTAAACACCGAATCTGTCATAGTGACAACTTTGCAACATTTTCTTGTAAAGTCACAAACAATTATCAAACAATGGTATTTTCATATGAAATTTAATACACATATACTAGACATATTAGAATATATGAGTAAACATCCAATTGACCATAATATCATCAATCTTTCAAAATAATAACACAAAACCACAATTCAGCTTCTAAAAATTAGATTAGAGAACATAGAATATCATTTAATCAAATACAAACCAAATATTACCCAAAAAAAAAAAAACATACAATGCTGAAATCAGTGGAGAAGAACAAGCTTTGATCCAACAATTTTACAAAACCCATTAACTCATACTTACACTTACAAGAGAAAAACTCAAAACCCATATCATTTAATCAAATACAAACCAAATATTACAAAAAAAAAAAAAAAATTACAATGTGGAAATTAGTGGAGAAGAACAAGCTTTGATTCAACAATTTTACAAAACCCATTAACTCATACTTATACTTATGGGGAAAAAACTCAAAACCCATATCATTTAATCAAATACAAACCAAATATTACCAAAAAATAAAAACACTCACAATGCTGAAATCAGTGGAGGAAGACAAAGGGAAGGAAGAAGGGAGGTAGTGGAGGAAAAGGGGGAGGGAAAGAAAGGAGAGAGGGAGGCCTAATGAGAGAGGGAGTGGGTGAAGGGGTTCTCACTGGCAGCTAGGGGGTGGGTCATCCCTGGCAAGGGGCGTCAGCGTCCTGGGATTCAATGGTTTGAGGCTAAATGTGAGAGGGACTATCAGTGTGGGTGTGGGGAAAAAAAGGGGCTGATGTGAGGCTGAATGTGTGAGGGAAAAAAGGGGTTAATGTGATATATATATATATATATATATATTTGGCATCTTTAGTGACGAAATGCAAGTCGTCGCTATTGCTTGCCTTTAGCGACAAAATCGGATTCATCGCAGATACTCCGCACAATCTTCTGGTTTTCCTTTTCAACGACTTATTTTCGTCGCTAATTGCCACCTTTAGCGACAAAATGAATATTGTCACTAATAGTATGACCAGCAGCACCTTTAGCGACAAAAGCATTCGTTGCAAAAAACTTAAACTTTTAGTGACGAAAAAATTCGTCGCTGTAGATCAATTTGGTTTCGCGCCTACACTTTCGTTTGGCACCCTTAGTTCCGCACAACCTATAGTGACGAAATCAATTTTTTGTCGCTAAATGTTACTAAATTTTTTTATAAACAACAACGAAATATAAATTTCATCACTATAGGGTACTTTTTTGTGACAAAAATATTTTCATCACTAAAATTCGTCACTGTAGTTACATTTTGTTGTAGTGTAACCTAGATTTGAATAATTTACCTAAGTAATCGCTTGGCCAAATAACTAGGTTAAATAACTTGTGGGTATCAAAACAGGTTAGCTCTAGTATTTAGATTCTTTGATCTAGGAGTTGATCTTTGACCCTTGTTGTAAAGGAACATGGTCACTCTCTTGTGATCCCACCTCACTTTGATGGGAACAACTATGCCTACTGGATAGTAAGAATGAAAGTATTCCTGAAATCTATTGATGAGAGAGTTTAGAATTCCGTTGAATATGGATAGGAGAAGCCAACTACTCCTGTAAGCGAATGGCAAACTTCTTAGAAAGAAGTAACCTCTTTTAATAGCAAAGCTATGAATGCTATTTTTAATACTTTTTCTATGGAGGAATTCAAAAGAATCTCTAATGTTGAGATTGCTCATACTACACAAAATATTATTTAAATTATGCTTGAAGGCACAAAGGCAATTAAGATTAACAAACTACAGTAGTTAACTACTACTAGATTTGAAAATATTAGAATGTCTGATGATGAAAGTTTTGATGGATTTTATGCTAAACTTAATGATATTGTTAATTCTGCTTATAATTTGGGTGAAATTTATGATCAACCTTAGATTGTTAAGAAGATACTTAGATCCTTGACTAAGGACTTTAGACAAAGTGACTGCCATTACTGAAAGCAAGGATCTGGACTCCATCCCTGTTGATGAACTTGTAGGATCTCTCCAATCTTATGAGTTAGACCTACCCAAGACAAACAAATCCAAATCAATGGCTCTTAAGTCAGTTGATGATGTTGATGGGAATGGATTTGATGATGAACTCTCTGGTACAGAAATTACATATCTTGCTAAAAACTTTAGAAACTTTCTTAGGAACAACAATAGAAGGGCAAGAGGTAAAAACAATGTTGAACATAGGAATTTTAAGAGGAATGAACTCACTAAAGTGAACAATACTGATAAACTTAAAGAGAAAGTAGGTCAAACCTCTAATAATTCCATGGGTCAACAATGTTTTGGTTGTCAAGGGTATGGTCATATGAAATCAGAATGTCCCACATTCTTGAGATCAAAGGGTAAAACTATGGCTGTAACCCTTAGTGATGATGAAATTTTTTACCATGAGTCTAGTAGTGATGAGGATGGAAACTTCATTGCTTTCACAGCTACTTCTATAGTTGATGAAAGTGTAGTGGTTAATGAGAACCTTTCTGATGGGGAATTCTCTGAGAATGTTGATTTGCAAGAAGCCTATAATAAGCTTTGCAAGGTTGCTGCAAAGGATGTTATGAATGTTGATTTAAGCTTAAAGAAAATTGCTTCTCTTGAACTTGATAAGAAAAATTTGCTGTTGAAATTGTTTGATGCTAATGAATTGATTAGTAAGGTGAAGATTAAAAACATGTTGTTACTTAATAAAGTTAAGAATTTAGAACTTGAATTATTTATTGCTAGAGAACAAACAAATAGGTTTGCTAGTTCTAAACTTGAACACATGTTGAGTATTCAGAATTCTCCCTTAAACAAAACTGGTCTAGATTTTGATGATAGCATCTCTATGCCTAAGACACATTCCATAAACTTTGTTTCTTCTTCTGAGCCCCCCGTGAATGAGAATGTCAAACCAGTAGAAGTCACACCTCCTAGGAAGACTAGGGTTGATCTTAAAGAGTTTAAGCCTAAGAATCCTACCCTTCCTAAGGATAAGTTGCATAATAGACCTTTGTGGGTTTGTCATTTTTATGAAAAGACTGGACATATTAGTCCAAACTGTTTCAAGTTGCAAGCTGCTAAGCGAGCAAATAAGCCAAAAGTACCTATGCCTCAAGCACAAAATCCTATGGTAGTTATTGGTGAGTTGGTAAAGGCCTTGAACCTTTATACCAATCCTGGAGTTGCTCATCATTCTAATATGAATAATAACTCCAATGCAAGATTTGCATCTAAAAATTTTTGGATGTAAAAGGCTCGATCTAATTGAGTCTTTTTGATATGGTCCTTGTGCTTCATCTCTTTATTTTTTGTGACTATTCTTCTTTGTTGTTTTTGTTTTCCTTGTTTTTAGGATTTTCATTGCATAACATTCATACATTTCATGCTAGGTTGTTTTTTTTGTTATTTTTTCAAAAATTAAAAAAAAAAAAAAAAAAAAAAAAAAAAAAAAAAAGGAAAAGGAAGGAAAAATGTGTTTTGCATTAATTCTCTTGGATTTGAAATCAAGGTTGGTCATATTATCTTTACATAACATGTTTATGTACCTTGTTTAGCTTGGATGAGCTTATTTTACTGCACCTTGACTGTTTTAGCTTTGTAATGCATGTTGTGTGGGAGTTGTTTATAGGTTTTGATCACATGATTTTGATCTTGAAGTCATATTCTTTTAATTATAAGGACTAAAAAATCCTAAGAGAAATGTATAAATAACCATCTCACCACTGTTTACTAGCCAAATCATGAATACCTTAGTGCATATCATATGATTTTGTGCTTAAGAAAGTGCAGTACATGCACAAAAAGAACATAAGGTGTAGCCTCGGCTTATAATAATAAAATTGGTGTGTACATTATTGGGATATAATAAATTCAAATTAAAATAAAATTGGTGTATACATTATGAGGCAAAATAAGAAACTTACATGATTGCAAACTTGTAGTCAAGGAGATGTGAGAGTTATATGATGTAACTCTTTAAGTGATAATCACTTTCAAACTTATGTGATGAATTTTGTAGAAATTGTGATTAATTACTATCTACTTATCACCTCACATGTATCTCAAGCTATTGCTAGTTGCACACACTACACAAATTATCCTTTGCTAAACTTAGTACATTATATTGTGTGTGATCTTGTTGTGGCCATCCAAGATTAAAAGTTCCTTGATTTTGATGCAAAACATGTTTTAATGTTTAAGTCTTTGAGGACAAATTGATTGAAAATCTTATTTTTGGAAGATATAGGTTGAATTCGAGTGTTTTTGAAAAACTTTACATCTTTTATCATGCATTTTATTTATAAAACAATGTGCTTTGAGGAGTTTCTGCATTAAAATGCTCTATTTTTAAAAATACTGATTTTTTCAGATTTTTGATCGATTGAACTTGTTGCTTGACCGATCGAAAATGCGAAAAAAAAATTAGGCTTGAATCTGCCTGGCTTGATCGGTTCTCGATTGATGCTGGATTGATCCAATATAATTTTTGACCGATCGAATCTGTTTTTCGACCAATCGAAAATTGGTCAGAGAGTTTTTTAAAAAAGCTTTTCTCACGTGTTCATCACATTGTTCACATTTTTTCAAAAAGCTTTCTCTCTTTTCTTCTTTGACCAATGCACTTCAAGTCAATTTTTGTTGTTTTCTTCCTAAATTTTCTCAAGGTTTTTGTCTTCAAGTGCCGGTAAGACCTTTTTACCCCTTCTTTTTCATTTTATTTACATTTTTCATGCATTTTAGGTGAAATTTTCGAACCTATAGATTTTTGGGGTTTTTGATTTTTGAGTTGGTTTCTTTCAAATTTGATCAATGGCTTTTTGTTCTTAGATGTTGTAAACATGTTTCCCATGCATTAATTTGATTAATTTGGTGATTTAAGAACAATTTGAAATTCTAGGGCTTGAAACTACATGAAATTGGGGATTTTGTTCAATTGGGCTGTAATTGGTAAAATTGACTTGTGTAATTGATTGATTAATTCATTATATGATGTTTCCTAACTAGTATGATGGTTAATTGCTCAATTTGGTTTACTTTTTGAAATTTGGTTTTTCAAAATTTAGGGTTTTTGTTCTAAAACTCTATATTCAAGTCAATTGTTGGGTTCTAAAGTATAATTGAACAGTTTTCATTGCATTAGAGCATGCATCATTTGTTCATTTAGTTCATGCATCATATAGATTGATATTTTCTATTGTGTTTGCTCTCTAACCCTGTTTGATGCAATCTGCCCTTGTGGTTTTTTTTTTTTCTTTGTTTCTTTTTCCATTCTTTCCAACCCTTAGCATCAACGTTAAGAAGTCTAGAGCCCATAAGAAAACCTCCACCTTCTCAACCACTGTTTTCCAGAGTGATAGGTTTCTTAGCCTGAAAAATCAAGAAACCTTTAAGAAACTGAATGTCTATAGGAAGGTGTGGGCTGAGCGGAAAGTGATTTTAGATGACGTTGATCCTGAGATTTGTAGGAGTTTTTATTGTAGGGGTTGGTTGCCTCTTTTAGATGTAGATCATCCTCCTCCGGCTGTTTTGATCAGAGAGTTCTATTCGAAACCTCTCTGTTCACTCCACATCATCCAACATTCAGTTTGTGAAGAGTTGGATAAGGGGAGAAGAGTATGTCATTACTCCTCAGGTAGTGGCCTCTGCTCTTGGTGTACCTTTAGTACAATAGCCTGTTTATCCTTATGATGAGACACCTCTTCTTGACGACATCATGTTACTCATCACTAGTACTACCATTCAGTGGGGTACTAATCCTTATATCACCTCTCATGAGCTTATTGAGCTCAATTATCTGTTTTTTCAGATTTCATGTCATTCCATTTGGCCTATCTCTCATTTACACACTATTCCCATTGAGAGATGTGCTTTTTTGTATGCTCTTGTCACCGATGCTTCTATTTGTTTTCCCTCTCTGTTTATTAGCACTTTAGTTGAGGTTTATCGGAGTAGCTCAAAAAGGCATGGTCTTTTCTTTCCGGTTTTCATTCATAGGATTTTGTTAGATTTGGGTTTAGAGGATTTTCCTACATCCGAGCCTGTTCATTTCATCGCCCCTATAGGTGCCACCTTTCTTAGGCAAAGAGCAGCTCAAATGAAAGCCAATTACAAACACCCCAGAGTTGAGTCTTCCACAGGTGATGCATCTCAGCCTCCTCCATTTGGTGATCCATCTACTGAGGAGTTTGTCGATCCCACTGCTGCTATTGATCCTCTACCTTCTTCATCCAGTGATGCTTCCATTCGAAGTATGTTGGAGACTGTCATGACCATTCAGGCAGTGTAAAGACAGATTTTGGTGGATGTGCTTGCTAAGTTTCAGGCTTTACATGCGGATTTGGCGAGTGTTCGACATTCTTCCCCACCTCCACCTTTTGATGATGAGTCTTGATTGCCCTTTGGCAATTCATCACAAAAAGGGGGAGTATTTGTACATGCTGATAGAGGGAGTTTTTGTGTTTTTGTTGATAGGGGGAGATTTAGATTGTATTTAGGAGATTCATGATGTATTCATTTTTTTTTTTTTTTGCTCATGATGTATTTGTTTTTATGGGATGTATATGTTAGGGGGAGACATTATGTTTTTATTTCTATTATTGTTTCTTGTTTCACATGTGCTACATTGATTACTGATTTATATTATGAGGTTATTCATGATATAAGTTTTTTTATTTTTCTATTTTGTGAAATCCAGAATTTATTTTGTTTTTACTTTTATTTTCCACACATGAATTTATGTGTTTGTTAAGTGTTACAGGAATATACAAGTTGATTCAATCGTGCTGTTGTTTACACTGGCAACTGATAGATAGTTGTTAGGTTGAATTATTTTTGGGCATTTTGTTGTAACGGGCTATTTTGTAACTTTGAGCATTTTTTGTTTTGGTATGCGTTTTGTCATGGATTGCCAAAGGGGGAGTTTGTTAGGTTTTAAGAAATTAGGAACTAATGTATTAGAACTTCAATATGTATATGTTGGCAAACCACAATCAAAATGTTTAGTCTAGATTTAGGCTGCTCAAATTGAGTGTATGTGTAAAGTTGGAAATCGAGTAACTGTAGGAAATTACTATTCAATTTCTGCAAGGCTTGATTGATTGAAAATTAGACTCAATCGATCGAAGCTTATGCAGATTTTTTTTTTTCTGCAGAATTTTCCAACTCAGCCCAAGCCCATAAGACGTGTAGGGTTTTATGTTTTGCTTCAAGTATAAAAAGCTAAACCCTAGCCACATTTTAAAGGTTTTTGATATGCTGTGTGTGTGAATCTCTTATGAGATCTAGAGGTATTTACCTTCATACATACTTAGGTTTATCAAGATCAAGATTGATGTTGAGAGCTTGGTGATCTCTTCAATTGCTGTTTCAAGACCTTAAAGAAAACACAAATGGGAGTACTTGTGGTTGCTATGGATCAAGGAAAGAAGTAGTCTGTGAACTCGGAGTTATCACGTGGTCATGATAGTAAATTTTCAACTCGAGATAGCAATAGGATGTTAGTGGTCTAAGTCGCTATTGTAAAATCTTCAATTCTTTCATAATAGATCTGTTTTACCTTGAGGATAGCTAGGTTAAATCCTCCCCAGATTTTTTACCAGTTTGGTTTTTCTGGGTTATCATATCGTTGTGTTCTTTATTTTCCACATTGTTTACATGATATGATTTACTTGTGTTAACCTAGATTTAAATAATTTACCTAAATAATCACTTGGCTAAATAACTAGGTTAAACAACTTGTGTTTTAAGGGGTCTAAAAACGTACACCAAATACACATGCCAAATGAAAGATTAGTAATAACCCATTAACCTCAAGATTGTGAACTGACTATCAAGCAACAATAACAGAACATAAAATTCTCAAAAAACAAACCTTAATCAGTCCTATAATAAGAGTCGTGATTATATATTTGCTTTGTTGGTAGCTCATTTTCCTAGATTTTCACCCTAGAATTCATGGTAATCTAATTAGATTGCCTCCCCACTTCTCTCTCTTTCAATCTCAACGCAAAAAGAGATGAAGAGGGTCACCTTGTTCTTCACGCTTTTTAATATAATTACGTTTAGCATTTTCAAAGTCCACCTTGTTCCCTTCATTTTCTGCAGAAATCCCATTTTAAGGCTTTAATTCCTACCCTCCATATAGAATTCTTAATTCACAATTTACAAGGATGGAACTAGGATTCAAACTTAGTTGGGGCCAAAGTTCTTTGTTCAAGAATTTTAGAAAGTTGGAATTTATATATATATATATATATATATATTTTTTGAGGAGGAAAGTTGGAATATTAATACTAGAGGGTTGACAACGATGCATTATTAGCATTAATTTTTGTATTTTTTTGTATTTTTTTAAAAAATCAATAATTTTTTTTCATGGGTTGAGTTAAAAACACCTACTAATCCAAGTTGTCAATGACACTAATTGGTGTGTGGATGAAGTGATTAGCAGTATAGGAGATTTTTTGTGACTATGGGGTGGAGTCATTTAAGAGGGACAAAGAGCTCTCAAATTAGAAGTAAAAATTGGGTAAAGATTATTGGGTTTTGTGATTTGTTTTGCTAGGATATATAATTGGTTTGTTATAAATATATATATATATATATATATATATTTTTTTTTACTTAGACTGTGTCCAAAGCTTTTTTTTATTATCCGAATATGTGAATTGTTTTGTAGATTTTCCTTATTGTCTAGATTTGTAAATTGTCCAAATGTTTAGCTAAATGTTTTTCTTGATATTCTTGGTACAACCAGACGAGGGATGATTTGATAATTTTTTTCATTTTTAGTTTCATGGGTCAGCTTGTAAATTGTTTTTTTTTTTTGGTGGGGGGAGGGGGGGGAGTATATTAATTTTAGAGCCAAAATTAAGTTTTTAATGCTAATATATATACTAGGAAATTTTTTTTCAAAGGCTGGGAGGGGGGGGGGAACAATTTAAATTTAAGAATGTAAAGCTACACTGCAGATAATAAAAAATAAAAATTAAAAAATTAAAACAAAAACACTAACCTGGTTCACTTAGAAAATACTGAGTTACCTGTTGGATCAAGGAACATAAAATGATTAAAAAGAGAGAGAAGGAAATTACAAATATACAAAGAACAAACAAAGAAACAAACCCTTTATATTATTGTTGGCCATTTCGAAGTTGATTACAGAGCACACTGATATACAATTAAAGGTTTCTATTTTAAAGATAAAAAATTTTCATAATATGAAAATAAATTGATGATGGAAGGATTTGAGAGAGATTTTGGCAAAGAAAAGAATTTTGACTAAAGAAGCAAAGCCCCCTCTTTCATGTCGATCTCCTTTAATGGCTAAATAAACAAAATCAAACAAATCCCCCTTCTGAAAGGTTCCTTTTACTGCCTTTTTTTCTCCTGACTTAACCGCACAAGAAACCCATTTCTCCCAACCACTCTGTAGTCTGTCCTCTCTCTCTTTTCAAGTTTTATTTTGGTTTTTCACTTGAAACGGTTTTGCTTTTCCTCACCAAAACACGCTATTTTGGCTACCAAATAAGACAATACTTGAACAAACTAAATTAATGTAGATGACACACATTCACTCTTTTTATATATAGAAATAACTTTGATAATCACAACTTACAATAGAAGAGAGATGAGTTGAATCCTAAATATTTGGAAATACCAAAAAACGTCAATTTAGCTTTCAAACTCTTTTTTGGGTGGTGTTAGGTGTTTGGTTTTGCCAAATGTTAGATTCTTAGACTCTTTGATGCATTAAATAATATATGAGTCCGGTTAATGTATACCCTTAAGGCATACATTAATCATCTATTTTGGGAAAGTTTTTATGTGGAATTAAAAAAACTTTCAAAATAGTAAATCACTTTCTCATTTTTCCATAAAAAATTTCCTAAAATGGTTTATTAATGTATGCCCTAAGGGCGCATATTAGTAAAACCAATAAATATTAGATTTATTAGATTACGACTTTTGGTTCATCAATGATGTTCATCTTTCAAGAAAGTAAAATATCTATATTTAGTTGATATTATTTCCAATTCCAAGGTCATAACATTCCTAGAATTAATTACAAATTTTATAGTAATTTTAAAAAATATCATTGTGTATAACATACAATACCCTAATGTTATAAAATGTGTAAGATACACCTAAAACTTATAAAATGACCAAAATATGATATTTTGTATATCCAAGTAGGTTGTAACCCACTTTAGAAGTGGAAGAATGTTGTTTGATCTCACTTTGGAAGTGATATAGTGCTAGTATCTCTTAAAAAAAAAATAGAGTGCAAAAAACAATAGGAAAGCAAGTGAAAATGCCTTTTTTGTGACTTCGTTGGATTTTTTTACAAAAATTAGGTTGACCAAATTTTTAACTAAAGTTCAGTGTTCCCATAAAAAAAATTCGTCAAATGAATTTCATTTAAGATTATGCAAAATTGTGTTTAAAGAGGGTAAAATGGATGAAGATGGTCTCATTCTACTAAACCAGCCACGAGCAACGATACTTTTAGCTCATGATCAAGATGATGGAAGAAGAAGGGAGCATGTACCCAAGAGGATGGACCGTCCATGGCGAACAGATGAGAAAGCGGACGGATACAAAGTGGACGGTGATAAGGTCACGTGGCATCCACATGGTTTAAGTAGTCCTCAAGAAACTTCAAAAGGAAATACCTTGCGCCTCACGATTAAACCTAATCAACAAAATCGCTATATGGAAAGGATCCTATAAAATACGTACTTTTATGAGGATCTTCCTTATAAGGAAAAGTTCCTCCTCCCCAAGAAAGGAAAAAGTTGGTTCTACACTATTATAAAAACCCCAAAGCACTCCCAAACCAAGGTACACATAATTTTTCCTAGCTCTAGCACTCTAGAGTTGTAAAAAGTTCTCTAACTTAACCTTCGGAGGGTCTTTGGCCGGTACCACATCGGTACTCTCCTACGATCTTCTTGTTTCGTGTTGTTCAGGTGTTGTCTTAAGCACGTGAGGATTGTGTGACTTACTGACGATTTTCAACATCATCAGTTGGCACCGTTTGTGGGGAAAGATAGGAAGTAAGCCATACTTAACGCTTCCCGGACAAAGAGTTGCATGGTACTTACTCGTTCGATGGCAACCACCATAAACCATTAAGGTGACGAACCACGCACCACGGCCCTCAAGAGATAGGTTCAAACTCTTACGACAATGGTGGAACGCCTCACCAAGCAAAACCATGATCTAGAGGAACAACTGTGCCAAAAGAATGCAGGGCTTAACACTCAAGAGGAGGACCAAGAAGGCACTAGCGTTGAGCGAAGGGATTAAGAAGGGCTGGAGGGTAGCAACTCCCTAAGCAGCCCAGAGCGATAGGACACAAACCGTTCATCCGCCGCGGATATAGCTCTACCTCACATAGTCATGGAGATATAGATGATGAAGGAACAAATGGACTTCATGATGAATGCCTTCAGAGGACGGGTGTCTAGCGACCTCGATGACTTGGTCCATCAAACTGACTCACCATTCACCGCACCCATCACTTCATTTCCCCTTCCACCAAAGTTCTGTATGCCGTAGGTGGAGAGCTACGACGGATCTAAGGATCACCTAGAGTCTTTCAAGACCCTAATGCACCTGTAAGAAGTGGCAGACGAGATCATATGCAGGGCCTTCCCCACTACGATGAAGGGCCCTACAAGAGTTTGGTTCAGCAGGCTAATACCTAACTCCATTAGTACCTTTAAGGAGTTGAGCGCACAGTTTGCCTCTCACTTTATCGGAGGACACAGGTATAAGAAGTCCACTACATGCCTAATAAGCATTAAGTAACGGGAAGATTAGACACTGAGGTCTTACATAGCCCTCTTTAACAAAGAGGCCCTCTCAATTGTTGAAGCTGGTGACAAGATACTCGTGTTTGCATTTACGAATGGGTTACAAAAGGGTAAGTTTTTATTCCCTTTATACAAAAATGACCTAAAAACTATGTCAGATGTACTCTACAGGGCTACTAAGTACATGAACGCAGAGGACGCCTTACTGGCTCATGAAGAGAAACCTAAGAAGAGAGAAAAACAAGAGGACGCACGGCAGGAAAGGGGGCAAAAGATAGCCAGGATAGGGGATAGAAGGGAAGATAGACACTTCAAGCCTCCCATTGGAAGATTCACAAGCTTCATCCCTCTAAACACCCCAATTGATCAAGTCCTGATACAGATCAAGGATGAAGGAGCCCCCTGGCAAGTTGAAAGGAGACCTTAGCAAGAGGTCTAGAGACAAGTACTGCCATTTCCACCACGATCACGGTCATGATACATCCGACTACTATGACTTAAAGAAACAAATAGAAGCTCTTATCAGGCAAGGGAAGTTATAGAGGTTCATTGGTAAGGAAGGGATGAACCAACATCAAGAAAAGCCTGCCTAGAGAGAAAACGAGCATCCTAACCCCCACTAGGAGACATAAGGATGATCGCAGGGGGAACTGCAGCATCTGGCTAGTCTAAGAAGGCCCGCAAGACCTACCTACGGATGGTTCAAAGCGTCCAGTTGACTAGCTTCGTCCTGAAGATGGCGTGGATCAACAACCCTGTAATTGGATTCATAAAGGAAGATGTCAGGCGTCTCCCTCACTTACATGATGATCCGCTCATGGTTAGCATACGAGTAGGGGACTACAACACCTACAAAGTCCTTGTGGATAATGGGAGCTCTGCTAATATCCTCTACTACCCAGTATTCCAACAGATGAGGATTGATAAAGAACGGCTGATTCCAGTTAACACGCCACTCGTCGGATTTGGAGGGACAAGGGTACACCCCTTAGGAGTAGTCACTCTGCCAATAACAGTTGAAGATTACCCACAGCAGATCCCAAGGATGACATGTTCCTGGTTGTTGATTGTTCATCCACTTACAATGCCATATTGGGTCACCCCACTTTGAATTCATGGAAGGCCGTAACTTCAACTTACCATTTGATGATCAAGTTCTTCACCGAGTACGAAGTGGGAGAAGTAAGAGAAGATCAAGTGGCGGCACTAAATGCTACATTGCTATGTTGAAAATGGATGGTCATTTGTAGACTATGTGTATAGAGGAACAGTGGACGGTGGTAGAACTGGTGGAAAGACTAGAAGAAGTACTCCTTGACGATTCTAGGCCTGAACAAACAATCAGGATCGGCACTATGGCTAGCCTACCAGCCCGTCAGGCGATTACAACATTCTTAAGGGAAAACTAGGATGTGTTCACCTGGAGCCATAAGGACATGCTCAGAATTGATCCGTCAATCATAGTCCATAAGTTGAACGTATCATCCTCTTTCCCACCCATCCAGCAAAAAAAATGGGTGTTCATGCAAAAGCGAGACAAAGCCATAGCAGATGAGGTGCACAATTTACAGGAAGTAGACTTCATACAAGAAGTGTACTACCTCGACTGGCTAGCCAACATTGTGATGGTCAAAAAAGCCAATGGAAAGTGAAGGATGTGCGTGGACTTTATGGACCTAAACAGGGCCTGCCCAAAGGATAGTTATCCTCTCCCGCGGATTGACATCTTGGTGGACTCATCAGCATGACACCAACTACTAAGTTTTATGGGCGCATTCTCTAGTTACAACCAGATCAAGCTAGATGAGGCCGATCAAGAGAAGACTTCATTTGTCACCGGCTAGGGTCTCTTCTGTTACAAAGTAATGCATTTCGGACTCAAGAACGTAGGAGTCACATATCAAAGGCTGATGAACAAAATGTTCGCACATCAGATTGGGAGGAATGTGCAAGTTTATGTAGACGACATGCTGATAAAAAGCATACGGGAGGACGACCATTTGAACGACCTTTGACAACCTTCAGTCCTATAACATGAAACTGAATCCAAACAAGTGTGTGTTTGGGGTGACGGCAGGAAAATTCCTGGGGTTCATGGTATCCCAAAGAGGTATTGAGGATAACCCAGATAAGATACATGCTATAATGGAGTTAACCCCGCCAAAGACCATCAAAGAGGTATAGAGCCTGAATGGTAAGATAGCTGCACTGAATAGGTTGGTCTCAAGAGCAACGGATAAGTGCCTGCCCTTCTTTCACACCTTGAAAAGTCCTTTGAATGGATGACTGAGTGTTAACAAGCATTCGAAGACTCGAAAGCCTATCTTTCTTCCCTGCTACTACTCAACTCGTCCAAGCTAGGGGAAGAATTGTTCCTATACCTAGTCGTCTCCCTAGCCGCTATCAATGCGGCTTTAGTCAGAGAAGAGAACAAGGTGTAGAAACCTGTGTACTTCACAAGCCAAGCATTCCGAGGAGCGGAAGAAAGATACCCCCTAATGGAAAAACTCACTTTCACCTTAGTAACTGCAGTGAGAAAGCTAAAGTCATATTTTCAGGCACACACTGTGATCGTCCTGATAGACAAGCCCCTACGAAGGGCATTGAACAGCCCTGAAGCTGCCGGATAGATGTCGTTGTAGACGATTAAGTTGAGAAAGTTTAACATACAGTATCAACCACGTACGGCCATAAAAGGGCAAGTGATCACTGACTTCATTACAAAGTTCACTCTCATGGAAGGCCAAGGGGCAGAATCGAGCCCACAATGGAGCATCCACACGGATGGATCTTCCAACAAGCAAGCATATGAGGTAGTGGTACTCCACAACCCGGAAGGGGATAAGGTCGAATGCATGGTTCGTCTTTATTTCCCTACGACCAATAACGAGGCAGAGTACGAAGCCTTGATAGCGGGGCTGGATCTCACAAAAGCAGCAAGAGCTGCAAATATGGTCGTGTACTGCGATTCCTAGGTAGTGACCAATCAAGTTAATGGCGACTATGACTATAAGAACGAACGGATGAAAAAGTACCTTAAGCAAGTGAAGAATCGGGTAAGCGACCTCCAAGTGAAATTTTTTCAGATACCAAAAGAGAAGTATGAGAATGCCGACCGTCTTGCTAAAGCTGCATCAGCAAAGTACATACTCATCCCTAGTCAGGTACTATCCTTCGTTCAAACCTCACCATTAATAGACATCATCAATGTGCAGGAAATAGGTCCTAGGAACTATTGGACGACACCAATAACCTCCTACATAAAGGACAGCATGCTGCCTGACGATAAAGAAGCTGCAAGGAAGTTGAAGGTACAAGCAGCACGTTTTGTTCTAATTAAAGATGTTCCATACAAAAGGGGTTTCTCCGGACCGTATCTGAGGTGTCTCATCCCCGAAGAAGCAAATTATGTCATGCGAGAAGTCCACGGAGGAATCTGCAGGAAACATTTTGGGTCACGATCATTAGTGCACAAACTCATCTAGGCAAGATACTATTGGCCTACCATGCAGAAGGATGTCATTGCTTATGTCAAAACATGTTACAAATGCCAAAGGTTTTCCAACCTCATCCGGTGGCCGTTAGAAGAATTCACTCCCATGACAGCACCCTGGCCTTTCGCACAATGGGGATTGGACATCATGGGTCCGTTCTCGATGGAAATTCAACAGCTGAAATTTCTAGTGGTTGGTATAGACTACATCACCAAGTGGGTGGAAGCCAAAGCACTGGCCACCATCACGGAGAAAAATGTGCGAAGCTTTGAATGGAAGAACATCGTCTGTAGGTACGGTATACCGAGAGTGCTAGTCTCAAACAACGGGAAGCAGTTTGACAATTACACATTCAGAGACTTTTGCTCACAACTAAGAATCAAGAATCACTACTCATCTCCTACCCACCCTCAAGCCAATGGACAAGTTGAAGTCACGAACCGATCCTTGCTTAAAATCATCAAGACCCGACTCGAGGGGGCAAAGGGTATATGGTTGGAGGAATTGCGAAGTGTCTTTTGGGTGTATAGGACGACAATAGGGACACCTATAGGAGAGACACCGTTTCAACTAGCATATGGAAGCGACGCAGTCATTCCAGCTAAAGTAGGGCTCACAAGTTACAGAGTAGGAAACTATGACGAGGATAGAAATAACAAAATAATGCGCCTGCAGCTTGATCTGGTGGACAAGGTCAGAGCAACGGCTAAGCAAAGGATAGCATGATACCAATATCTCATGGCCAAGCACTACAACTCCAAGGTCAGATGTAGGGACTTTCAGGTTGGAAATCTAGTCCTGAAAAGTGTAACAGGTGCAACGAAAGACACCTCCCAGGGGAAGCTAGGACCTAATTGGGAAGGACCTTATAGGATCGCATCATGGCATAGGAATGAGACTTACCACCTGGAGACATTGGACGGGCAGAAGTTACACCACCCCTAGAACGTGGAGCACCTCAAGAAGTACTACCAGTAAATAATAGCATGGACAACAATACTTTTCATTTCTAGTTTATTGATTTTTAGTTAAATTTTTATTCCTTTTAAGCCTAAAGGGCAGATTTTTTGTTTTTTAAAAGATAATTTCTATGCGCATATTTATCACAATAAAAGGAGTTATTCAGAAATGCCATTTGTATGCTATCTACATTTCTACATGATCATTAAGCCATAAAAAGGACGGGTTCCTCCCAAAGGGATGACTCTTGTTTAACAAGTCCATAAAGTGGACGGGTACATCCCAAAGGGATGGCTCAAGTTTACCCGATCTACAAAATGGACGAATTTATCTTGAAGAGATAACTTATATTTAAACAAGTCCATAAAGTGGACGGGTTCATCCCAAAATGATGGCTCAAGTCTACCCAATCCACATAGTGGACGGACTTCTCTTGAAGAAATAATTTATATTTAAACGAGTCCAAAAAAGTGGATGGGTTCATCCCATAGGGATAATTCAAGTTTATCCAGTCCACAAAATGGACGGGTTTCATCCTTAAAAGATGACTTATGACAAGTCCATAAAGTGGATGGATTCAAGTCTATCCAGTCCACAAAGTGGATGAGTTCCATCCTTAAGAGATGACTTATGACAAGTCCATAAAGTGGACGCGTTCAAGTCCACAAAGTGGATAGATTTCATCCTTAAAAGATGAGTGGGCTCAATGATTGACTTATAATGTGTAGTCTGCAAAATGGACTGACTCATTCTAACCAACGACTTGTATTTATTAAAGTTCACAAGAGGGTTCATCCCAAGAGTTGGTTTGCAGATATTAAATCCAAAATAAACGGATGTCTTGCACAAATATCTATATTGTTAAGCATCTAATCAAAATATTGTAAAAACCCATAAAGGGAAATGTCTACATGCCAAAGTAATAGGCGACGGTTAAATTAAGCATAATACTGTTCTTCCAAAAGATCTTTACACTTAAACAAACAAACAAACAAAAAAAAAAAAAAAAAAAAAAAAAAAAAAAAAAAAAAAAAAAGCTAAGTAAAAAGAAAAAAAGTGAAAATTACTGCTGGATGGTAGGGGTCTCTTCGTTCTTCTCTTCCATAATCTGCACATCTTCAAGTTGACGTGTACCATCTTCAATGGATTTCTCTTGGTCACCAAAAACGGCCTCCCCATCACCCTGAAGGTCGATGGTTACGTCCTCAGCATAGAGCTTGTCTGTTCCTTCCAAATCAGCTGGACGGGCGGGAGTCTGGCCTTCAGTGTCAATTGAGATGCGAGAAAGGTCCAAGTCCGGAAAAAAGGCTTTGACTTTCCAGATGCAGTCATCAAAACCGTAAGCAAAGGAGCTGCCGAGCTCCCTTAGAAGGTCGTCGGAATCACGATATTCCTTAATCGCGTCCTCTTTTTCCTGACGGTCCATAATCTCGCCATCTTTGTCCTTCAAAATTTTCTTCAGTGCTTCAACTTGTGCCTCTGACTCCGATAGGAGCTGTTTGGTCAATCAAGCTTTCCTACTTGGATGTCCCTCCAGGCCAATAGCTCTTGTACCTCCATCTCCTTCGGGCCTAGCTTCTCCCTCAAACGACTCAGGACCGTCTCACAAGATATACAGCGATTCATCAGCCCCTTCATCATAACCACCCCTTGTAGAAATCAATGACAAAGTTTAGACAAGACAGCATTAGAGCAAAACAAACACAAGTGGACAAATAGACGTACTTGTGCCAAACAAAAAAGGTCTGTTTCCCTTATGGCCTTTGTAACATAATTGCCCAAGTCTGAATAGTCATCGTCCTTGATATTGGACGAGAGCAGCTTGAGGGCATGCTTGAGTCTTCACGAAGAAGGACAGGGCGCTCCTCAGTGGTAGGAACCTTGCCCTTCATTAGTTCTTTCCCTTTATCTAGATCAGGTTTAGGGGCAACTTACTGATGGTAGGGGTCTCACCTACAGTAGACCCCGACCCAACCTTTGGTATTTTAGGTGGACGGTCCACCTTTTCTGACGGTTTTCTCTTGGTGGATGGGTTATCCTCTAGCTTCTTCCTAACAGCAACCTGTTGCTTAATGAAGGCTCTCCTCTTACTATCATCCATTTCTACTTAAAAATGGATGGGTTAAAAGATAAGCTACTAAAATGAAAAAAAGGAAAATATTAGGCAACAGACTTACGTTGACGGACTCGTGTATCGTAACAACGGGTAACCTTAGTTGGTTTAGGACCGTCGCAGTACCAGTGGAGGGTATCCAAGGTAACCAACTTCGACCATGATCTCTCCGATAGCTTAGTGGTCATAAAGATCCATTCCAAAAAGCTCCACTCTTCAAGGGTGACTTTTGGACGATCCTGAGCAGGAAACAGAGACGGTTAGAATATCAGACGAAATAAATAGTAGTAAATGAAGACTTGAGACAGATGGATACATACCAGACAGGGGCATTATACCCCAAGTTTTGTCCACTCGCATATACTCCTGATCACCGGGATGACACTTCCAGTCATCCCTTTGAATGAAAAAATAATGACCCTTCCAGTTTCTATTCGAATCAGGAGTGTCGCATACTAACTTAAGCAACAGACTCCTAGGCAACTGTACATGCCCCTTGATTGGGTGATCTAGGATGGATGATAACAATGAAAAACTCTTCCACCTTCATCCTTCGTGCCCCGTCAGACATAACCCTGTACAGATCTTTTGCACCCAAGAAGACTCTCTAGATGTTCGGAGAGATTTGGGTGGTGGATAGTCCAAGGTATTGAAGAAGACAACGGTGAAGGGCACTAAGAGGGAATCTCAAGCCCACTTTCAGCATCTGCTCATACACACCGACATCTTTCAGACCTTTATAATAACATTTTTCACGTTTGGAGGGTAGACGGATTGGTATGTTGACGGGTATCTAGTATTTCTCCCTAAGTGTATTAAAGTGTGTTTGCTTGATGGAAGAGTTAAAGTCATTAATTGTCCACAATGGAATCATAATAAACTCCTTAAACCCGTCAGGGCCTATGACAAATTGAATGGGGGGTTCAGAACCAGCTAAGTCATCATTGGAATCACTCTTCGACCCGTCCACATCCAGGTCCTCATCCTCCCCCATGGAAGAAGAGTTGGCTAACGGAACCCTTTCACTATCGAAGGTGCCAGGGTAACCTTGACCTGATGGAAACACCTCATCCTAGCCCGCTCTTTCGAGGACCCACGATTGATCTCTTAACGCCTCACTAGACATTGGTCACCTACACGTGACGGATAAAAACCCTAAGACTCTATAGGCATATACAAGTGACAGGCATGCAATATTTAAGTAAAAATTTGAAAAAGGTGGAAGTTAAGTATGAGAAGAAGGGTACTTACAGTTAAACAGCGCAAAGCAAGGGGACAGATGAATTATAGCAGACGATCACACCAGTTGGATGGCACAAAGATTTACTGAAAAAGACGATAGCCCTCTGATTAGGAAATTGGTTGAGAAAAGTAAAAAATGAGAGGAACGAGCAACGTATATATAGGGGGAACAACATGGAAGACGAAGGGATGCTTCGGTCCGAGCGATTAACCGCTAAAAATATGACACATGCCCCTATTGCATTAATGACCCTAAGCTAGCCTGTCAATCAGAACGCATCTCCCAAAGTTACAGTTAGAGTGTCACTCCATGGATCCGTCCTAACATTATGCGACAGACCTATAGAGTGAGGGGGCAACTGAAAAGGGTAAAATGGATGTAGATGATCTCATTCTACTAAACCAGCCACGAGTGATGGTACTTTTAGCTCATGATCAAAATGATGGAAGAAGACAGGGGGCATGTACCTAAGAGGACGAATCCTCCATGATGGATAGATGAGAAAGCGGACGGATACAAAGTGGACGATGATAAGGTCAAGTGGCATCCACATGGTTTAAGTAGTCCTCAAGAAACTTTAAAAATAAATATCTTGCGCCTCATGATTAAACATAATCAACAAAATCGCTATATGGAAAGGATCCCGTAAAATACGTACTTTTATGAAGATCTTCCTTATAAGGAAAAGTTCCTCTTCCCCAAGAAAGGAAAAAGTCAGTTCTACACTACTACAAAAACCCCAAAGCACTCTTAAACCAAGGTACACATAATTTTCCCTAGCTCTGGCACTCTAGAGTTGTAAAAAGTTCTCTAACTTAACCTTCGAAGGGTCTTTGGCTGGTACCACACTAGTACTCTCCTAAGGTCTTCTTGTTTTGTGTTGTGCAGTTGTTGTCTTGAGCACGTGAGAACTGTGTAATTTACTGATGATTTTTGGCATTGTCAGTGTTTTCTCTAAAATTTATTATGAAGAGTATATTTATACATTTGTAAATGTTGAAAAATTGTTTCTAATTGTTTTCTAATAATTATAACACTTATTTGAAACTTTTCTTGGGGTGTGTGTGTATATATATTTTGTTTAAACTCTCATTATTAACGCAACATTAATTTCTCTTAAAAACATAAGAAATTCTATGGGTTTATCTAAAATTAGTTACTAACCCATGCGATGCACAGAAAAACTATTTATTTAATATTTGTTTATTAGATATGAATGTTTTGCAAATGTAATTTTGTAAGAAGATTTAAACAATTTGTTGTTTCTTCCTCTCTAATTGTATGCTAGGATTCTAATCTAAAAGATTCTTATCCTTAATATGAAACATTAAAAAAATGTTTCAATTGATGCAATGTTTTAAACATAATGATTAACTTAACGTTTCTAGCATAATTCTCCCCAACATGTAATTTTCCAAGTAGCAACAGCTTCATCATAACCTTCAACAACATGAGCAATCACATCCCATACCCTAAGATCCAATGTCAAAAGCATTTTCCCTAGGGCCAGATGTAGTGGTAGCATAACTGTTAGTATACATTATAATAACAATATAGCGAGTCTATTCAACAACCAAAACAATAAAAACCAATACAAAAGATTTGTAAACAGTATACGTCAATTGCAAAATCACTAATCAAAGAATCAAAGTATGTGAATTGGATCCTAAACAGCAGCAACACTACTGTATTTACTATTTATATAAAGAGAGCAATACAAAATCTCACCAATAAATATGGAACAATTTTGAAGTTGGTTAAACACTTTATTCAAATAGTATGAATGCTAATATATATTAAAAAAAATGCTTTTAAACCACAGGTTTAGTTAACAAAAAAAAAAGGACTAAATTCACAAAACAAAAATAATGTTTGTTCTTTATAAGACAAAACCAAAGAAAAAACCTAAAAAATAGAAACCTAACAATTGATAAAGGAACGAATATAAGTTTTTGTTTAACAATTGCATAAACAATTTACTAAATTTTGCGCAACAGTGTTTTTCTAAATTTCGGGAATAATGATTGTTCCTTTGTTTAATTGACTAAAATTTAGGAATAATTATAAAATAAAAGCTTAATATAAAAACAGTACCTCACGCTAATTTTGTAATTCCCTTTTCGGTTGTTCCTTTATTCCATGGATCCTTCCTTCCAATTTTTGTAATTCTTTTGTAGAATTTTTCTTCCAGCAAAAAATAAATAAAAAGTGAAGGAGGCCTATAGATGATTAGAGAATGCGTTTGGTTTAGAGTTTTTGTGTGGAGAGAGATTTGGGCATAATAGAGATTTAGAGAGAATGGGTAGCTGCATTTGAAACTTGAAAGAGATAATTGAAGAAGACGGAGATGGCAGAAAGGGAGTGATAGAAGAAGGAGGAGATGGCAGTGTCACATTTGAAAGAGTCGATTTTTTTTTTTTTTTTTTTTTAATGAAAGTCGAATTTGTTTTTGGGGAGAAAGAGAATCAGGTTTTCTTTTTTATTTTATTTTACTGGATTTTATTTTACTTTTTTAAAATATTGGTTAGATAATATTAATTATAATATATTTATTTAAGAAATGCTAATGTGTAAAATTGTGGAGAGCTCAACCAAGAGTCAAAGACTTCAGCTTTATATATACTAGTCGCTAACCCGTGCTATGCACGGGAACCTACTTATTTGTGAGGTAGACTAAATTTTATAAAAAATTTAAGAAACTACACCATTGCATGATTTGCTTTTGTATGACTTTAATTTGTGTTACAATTTGATGAAGAAGCTATTGTTTGAACGTGCAATAGCATACAAAAAATTTGTCAGACAGTTTCAGATACTGCAAAAAAATAATTCAAAAATTCAGATATTAAAACTTCTGAAAGATCAAAAAATATTAAAAACTCAAATGGTTCACTGCTTAGAAATTATTGAAACAAAACAATATATATATATATATATATATATAACTAAACAATAGACAAATATAAGAGAAAAATGAGTTACATTCAAAAGAATAATTTCAATTATTGCAAACTTTTTTATCTTGTAAAAAGTGGCTAAAGAGAGTTTGGTGGTTCATGTATGAAAATTACTTTTTTTTAAATACATGAAAAACCATAAAATAATTTTTTTTTTTTTTAAAAACAAAGTAGAGAAGAAAATAACATAAGAAGAGATCATACCTCTACTCGGCTTAAAAAAAATATAATGGGGTTTGCTTTGCTTTTATAGTGTTCATGATTAACCTCGCAAATTTGGAGATAAATTATCAACGTTTAAGTTTAAGTTGAACTTGTTAAAGAGATAGCGTTTCACTTATTATTAAACTAGTCGCCAACCCGTGCTATGCACGGGAACCTACCTATTTATGTGGTAAACTAAATTGATTTTATAAAATTTTAAATTGATTAAGAAACTATATTATTGCATGAATTGCTCTTGTATAACTTCAATTTGTGTTACAATTTGATAAAGAAGTCATTGTTTGAACGTGCAATGACTTACGAAAAATATTAAAGAATAGTTCATGACTATAAACTTATAACTATTGAAAAGAATCAAAAGATTAAGAGCTTAAAAATTATAAAAATATATGTGTGTGTGACTACACAACAGAGAAATATAAGAGAAAAATTTGTTACACTCAAAATAATAATTCATGGTTATAATTATTGAAATTTTCCAGATAGTTTTGGATATTACAAAAATATAACTCAAAAAGTCAGATGTTAAAACTTCCAAAAGGCCAAAAAATATTAAGGAATCATAAGATTTACATCCTATAAATTATTGAAACAAAACTATATATATATATATATATGATTTTATAATAGAGAAATATAAAAGAAAAATTGATTACCTTCAAAAGAATAATACATGGTATAGTTGTTGAAATCTGCTAAACATGTTCAAATATTGCAAAAACTAACACAAAATATATGACTATTCAAAAGAGAAAAATAAGAAGAAGAAAAAAGTACATGAACCTATAAAGTAATTAGTTTTAAATTTTAATGGGTCTAAACTTTAAACAATGAAAAAAAATCACATGTTAGGTTGTGTTCCTAGCAACCTTGAAAGTAAAAGTAAAGGGAAAAAAAAAACCATGAAATACCATTAGCCAATAAGTTTTAATGGGTTTAAACTACAAACAATGAACAAAAATAATCATAAACAATCATAGGTGCAGGGTTTGGTTACCAAGATCAGATGGTTGTAAAACACAACATTTCAACATTGATTTAGGGTTATGCAGAAGGCAACATAAATGACAGAAAATTGTTTTTACGTTGTCTGCTATGCCAACCATCTAAATATATTAATTCCATAAAAAATTAAATAAAATAATTCCTAGAATTATATGAGATAATTAAGAAGAACATCAAGCCCTTGCGTGGATGTTATTTGTGGACGGCTGTCCATCACTGCAATTCATAGACTTTGTTGTTAATAAGACAATCGAGTTCAAAACTAAAAGCAATTAGGTGGCCTTTGTACTACAGGATTTGTTCTCGTTGAAGAATCAACTTGCTTCCTGCTATGGCTTCAATTTGATATGTGTGTTTTCTTTGTGAAAATTTGAGTGAGTATGAAGGATTTCGACCTTGGCAGAAGTTTATATTTGTGAAAATTTTTGTTATAGAATTTTAGTTGAAATAGAATTTTCAAGCTTTTGAAACATATATCTAATAGAATTTTATTTAAACTAAAATATTGTAATACTTGATAAGATATAAAACCAAAAATAAAAAGAATCTAAAATAAAAAAGAAAAAGAAAAAGAAAATAGTGTAAGGTTGAATTTATTCAACCATCTTATTGGCTTTATTCCGTGCCAAATTTGCTTGTAATTCAGCATTTAGTAACCCTGTATTTAGGTGGGATTGTTGTAAGGGTAGTGAGTGAGATAGTGTGAAGATTGCTCAAGAGTGTGCAAGAAAACAGAGTGTCGCGGCTGGGACTCGCGGCTGGACTCGCGGCTTCAACCCGCCAGAAGATGCACACGTGCCAAGCATGCTGGAAGATGAACAGTCATGCTAGCTGGAGCACTACAGGACAAAACAGGACAACTGGCCATACGGTTATCTCGCGACTGGAACTCGCGACTTAGTCAAGCCGCGAGGTCAAGCCGCGAGCCACCCCTGTTTTTGGAAAAACCTGACGTTTCGCATTCCACTCCACTTCAGTATAAATACCCTTTTAACCCACGATTGAAAGGGAGCTTCCAGAGAGAATTTTGAGAGAGAAACCCTAAAGAAAAACCAGATTGTTTCACCCACAATCTCTACCTTAGAGTCTCATCAAAATCCCTCACTCTCTTCCTCTCCATTGTCAAATCCTTGAGAGGCCATTATACCAAACCTGGTTCTCACCATTATCATCTCTGTGAGACAGTCGTTTGGAGTTCTGGGAAGCAGTTAGGAAGGAGCCAATCTTTATTGGTTGATGCTACGGTGCAGTAGCGGAATCCGGAAAGCTAGAAAAGAAAAAGGTTCGGCGCAACCTCGTTGGAGCAAGAAGCTTAGAGGGCTTAGGTGCATTGGGTAGATTAGGCTTGGAGGGTCTATTGCTGTCCTTGTATCCCAACTGTATTTTCTAGTGGATTGATTACCGCTTGGAGGGCGGCGGAGAGGTTTTTCGCCGAGGTCTTCGATTTCCTCTTCGATAACATATCTGGTGTTATCGCTGTGTTTGCATCTTCCTTCCTCTCTATCTCTGCCTTTACATTATCTGCTGTGGTTTATTTTGTTGTGGCTTAGATAGTTGTTTAATCAATTCCATGTTATAGCATATGTTAAGTTTCCGCACACTAGTTGTTTAACATATTGCTTGTGTTGATTAAATTGATTTTTGGGGGTCTAAACGTTCAAAAGTGTTTTTGTATACGTTTTTTGAACTTTCAAATAGTGATGACGTGGAAAATTGTGGGAGCTCCAAAGGCTATTTTCAAGTTTTTGAAACATATATCTAATAGAATTTTATTTAAACTAAACTATTGTAATACTTGATAAGATATAAAACCAAAAATAAAAAGAATCCAAAATAAAAAGAAAATAGTGATGACGTGGAAAATTGAACCAAAAATAAAAAGAATCTAAAATAAAAAGAAAAAGAAAATAGTGATGACGTGGAAAATTGTGGGAGCTTCAAAGGTTTCGGTTTTATATATATATATATATATATATATAGATTAGTCATAAACCTGCACGTTGCGCATGATAATTATTTTTATGATAGTTTTATTAAATTTTTTTTATACAATTTAAACTAATTTAATAAAGAGTAATGTATTTTGTAATTATATTTTTATTCATTATAAGAATAATCATAAATGTAATATAGAAATAATCATAAATCATAAATTTAATAATTTTTGTCGTACTAAAATGAAAAAAAAATACAATTTTTCTCAAAAATTCAAAAGGCAATTTAACGAAAATATTTATTTTTTAATAAAAGTTATTTATAACATTTTGTGAATCATTAAAAAGAAAATAAAATTTAGAAATTATTCTTTTAGTTTTAAACAAACTTTCTCAAACTTATTTTTTCTGCCTACAATCCAAAACACTGAAAAAAGTAACTAAAAAAATTAATAAAACTTAACTATGATTAATTGAACCAATTAGGAAAAAAAATTGTTATTTATAATCTACTAAGGTTATTTTCTTTGCGGAAATTGTAATTTCGCACACCCAAAACATATTATCAAATAATCAATTATTAGCAAAATCTAAGAATTAAATTTTTATATATGCATTGTTATAAAATAATAATAATAATAATTAAAGTAAAATTGAGAAAGATAAAATTTGTCTCTCATCCAATAACTTTTGTTTAGCCAACCTTTGTTTTTCTCTAAATAAATTGCATTATAGAGTACTTTGTCTACCACAAAGGATTAAAAAATAAACAAAAATGATTAAAGTCTCATAGTTTAACATCTAAATTGAGCACTATAAAAATCATGCTATCAAATTACAGTAGCTACCAAATTAAATTATCCAAATCATGCTATGTATTAGAATAATATTATATTTTTATATTTAATCATTTATAATGCAATAGGATAACATTTAACAATCAAAGAGAGAGAGAGAGAGAGAGAGAGAGAGAGAGAGAACTGAATCGCATTAACCTAAAGTAGATTAAAGAATATAAAAAATTATCAACCTAAAGCGAAGATGCAAGAAAAATAAAAAATAAAAATCCACTCAAAAATTGTGTGTGTGTGTGTGTGTGTGTGAGAGAGAGAGAGAGAGAACCTTTTTTTTGTAAGGGAAAACTATGCATGGAATGAATGAGATAGTGACAAATTTATAGTAAGAAAGTGTGAATAAGAAGAGACAAAAATAGAGGAAGATGAAGGGAAAGATGAAGAATGATATTAATGTAGAGAGTAGTGGGGAGATGAGAAGGTGAGAGAATGAGAGAAGGAGAAAGGTTAGAGAAGTAGTGGGGAGATGAAAAGGTAAGAGAGGAAGAAAGGTTAGAGAAGTGTAAATATGAAAAAAAAAAAAAATTATAAATAATTATAAGAAAATGGAAAAAAAAAAAAAAAAAAAAAAAAAAAAAGATGATGACGTGGACGTTGACGTGGCTCAACGTGAGCACAGCAGCATTAAACGCTACGCTTCAGCTTTTAGTAATATATTGATTTGGACTAAACAAAAATAATTTTATTTAAATAAAATGAACAATCCATGATCAATTAGTCCACAAAAGAATAAGACCTAAAATCAAATAAATCTCAATTAATATAGATGTCTAAAAACCTATGAATAATATAAAAACTAAAAAAGAGACTTGTTGAAACTAACTGCCCTACTTGAATACCACAATATTATGACTTCGTAAAGATAGTAGAAAAGAAGAACATCCTTGGGCACATCCACATGCGCACCCATGGCTCATGTACTGCAACTCTTGTTGGCTATGGACAGTAAGTAGTAAGACTTTGCAAAGCCTATTTTATCATTCAAAACCTAAATTAAAAAAATATATATATATATATATATATATTAAACCAACAATTCATTAAAAAATATGATAAACTTACAAAAGGAGGATGCGGAGGAGAGAGTAAGGGAAGCAAATTTAGTGAAGGGGGCAATCAAAGCAATCTATACATAAAAAATTCCAAGAAATATTAAACAAATAATTTCTAAAATTTAAACACCAAGAGAAGAAAAAAAAAAGGGAGAGTGGAAAAACAACCTTCACCTAGGAGAGAGGCAAAGATACTAATGAGTTCTAATACATGTGTTGGTGGCTTGGTGTCGTATAGAGAGGTTTTTGTGACTTTGTGTGAAAGAAAGAAAACCTAAAAGGCTTTATGTTTGTGTTGGTGCCATACAAAACAAATATGCATTATATAGTTAAAAAAAAAAATGATAATGATGAGTTTGAGTTTAAGTTGGACTTGTTAAAGAGATATAGTTTTACTTTTGGTTAAGTTTAGACTAAACAAAAATAATTTTATTTAAATATTGTGCTGACATGGAAAATTGTGAGAGTTTCAAAAGTTTTGATTTTATATATATATATATATATATAGATAATAATATTACAAAATTGCTAGTTGTAGAATCCAATAACTTTGGTTCTATCTTGTAGCCAAATTTATAATATGTAAGGTTGAATTTATTCAACCATCTAATTGGCTTTATTCCGTGCCAAATTTGCTTGTAATTCAGCATTTAGTAACCCTGTATTTAGGTGGGTTTGTTGTAAGGGTAGTGAGTGAGATAGAGTGAAGTTTGCTCAAGAGTATGCAAGAAAACAGAGACTCGCGGCTGGGACTCGCGGGTGACTCGCGGCTGCAACCCGCCAGAAGCAGCACACGTGCCAAGCATGCTGGAAGATGAACAGTCATGCTAGCTGGAGCACTACAGGACAAAACAGGACAACTGGCCATACGGTTAACTCGCGACTGGATCTCGCGACTTAGTCAAGCCGCGAGGTCAAGCCGCGAGCCACCCCTGTTTTGTAAAACCTGACGTTTCACATTCCTCTCCCACTCCAGTATAAATACCCCTTTTACCCACGATTGAAAGAGAGCTTCTAGAGAGAATTTTGAGAGAGAAACCCTAAAGAAAAACCAGATTGTTTCACCCACAATCTCTACCTTAGAGTCTCTTTAAATTCCTCAACTCTCTTCCTCTCCATTGTCAAATCCTTGAGAGGCATTATACCAAACCTGGTTCTCACCATGATCATCACTGTGAGACAGTTGTTTGGATTTCTGGGAAGCAGTTAGGAAGGAACCAATCTTCATTGGTTGATGCTACGGTCTAGTAGCGGAATCCGGGAAGTTAGAAAAGAAAAAGGTTCGGCGCAACCTCGTTGGAGCAAGAAGCTTGGAGGGCTTAGGTGCACTGGGTAGATTAGGCTTGGAGGGTCTATTGCTGTCCTTGTATCCCAACTGTATTTTCTAGTGGATTGATTACCGCTTGGAGGGCGGCAGAGAGGTTTTTCGCCGAGGACTTCGGTTTCCTCTTCGATAACACATCGCGTGTTGTCTTTGTGTTTGCATCTTCCTTCCTCTCTATCTTTGCCTATTTATTATCTGCTGTGGATTTTATTTTGTTATGGCTTAGATAGTTTTTAACCTATTTCATATTATAGCATATGTTAAGTTTCCGCACACTAGTTGTTTGACATATTGCTTGAATTGGTTAAGTTGTAATTTGGAGGTCTAAACGTTCAAAAGTGTTTTGTACACGTTTTTGAACTTTCAATTGGTATCAGAGCGGGTACACTGCTATTGGTTTCATTACCATTGTGTGATCCTTGACTCCCTTTTGAGATGGATAGGTCTCAATCCCTAAATGCACCTCCATATTTTGATGGTAGTAATTATGCTTTTTGGAAGGTTCGCATGAGAGCTTTTCTGTGTTCTATTGATGAATCCATTTGGGATGCTGTTGAGATTGGTTGGACCAAACCTGAGGCAGCCAAATCCACATGGGATAAGGCAGCACTTGCTGCATCTAATGCTAACAGTAAAGCACTCAATGCTATTTTCTGTGGTGTGTCTCCAGATGAATTTCACAGGATTTCTCATATTACCGTTGCCAAAGAAGCATGGGAGATTTTGGAAACCACCTATGAAGGCACGAAGAAAGTAAAAGACACCAAGTTGCAAATGCTGACCACTCGGTTTGAGGAGCTCAAAATGAGTGAGGATGAGTCTTCTGACTCTTTCTATGGGAAGCTAAATGAGGTGGTTGTCAGTAAGTTCAACTTGGGGGAGAAAACGGAGGACTCAAAGATTGTAAGGAAGATCCTTCGATCATTGCCGGAAAGTTTTCGTGCTAAAGTGACAGCAATTGAAGAAAGCAAGGATCTTGATGACATCAAAGTACAGGAGCTGGTTGGTTCTCTGCAGACTTATGAGATGTCGCTGCCTAATCAACGGAAGAGTAAATCCCATGCTCTAAAGACCATTAATGAGAAGGTGGAAGATCAAGACTCATCGGGAGAAGATGTGGTTGACAAAGATGTAGCCTACCTTGTCAAAAATTTCAGAAAGTTCTTGAAATTCAAAAATAATGGCAAATTTGATGATAAAAGAAAATTCCAAAGTTCTGGAAGGGAGAAGAGGGATTTCAAAAAGAAAGATGGAAAAGAATCCCAACCCACACAAGGTGTCACTTGTTTCGAATGTAACGGGCATGGACACTTTAAGAAGGAATGTCCGAATTATTTGAAATCGAAAGGTAAAGTGTATGCCACGACCTTGAGTGACTCGGATTCGTCTGACTCAGAATCTGAAGAAAGCTGTGATGGAGAGGGGAACTATTCAGCTTTTATGACTATTGCTTATGTTGAGTCTTCGGATGAGTTGAATCTGCTTGTACGAGACCTTGGAGAACATAGTGATGATGAATCACTAGGAATTGTTGAAGAATCAGATGCTGAAGAAGATGAAAGCACAGCAAATCTTCAAGAGAATTATAACTCACTCTTGGAGAAGTCGGGTGAGTACACAAGGGTGGCCAAGGCTGCTGTGAGAAAAATGAAGAAGGCTGAGGAGGACTACAAAAGTCTCCTAATTCAATATAGGGAGGCCAAATGTGAGATAGAAACACTGAATGGTGAGTTGTCCGAAACTTACACAAAAGTGAGATTTCTTGAGAATGAGCTTGTGCAAGCGAATGCTAAAATAGAGAGGGTCACCACCAAGAAGCTAGATGATGTTATATCATCTCAAAAGAGCTTTTCAGACAAATCCGGATTGGGATATACCGGAGGAAGTAGTTCATCTGGAAATGTCACTAAAGAAGTGAAGTTTGTAAAGGCCAAAGATCCAGTTGTAGCTGACCTTACTGGTGAGAAGCTCAAGGTTGAGGAGAAGAAGAATGTGGTGAACCAACGGATGCTGAATCCCCGTAATCAGTCTGTGGGCAGGTCTGAATCTCGTGCCAAGTCACGTCCACGACCACAAAGAGGTCTTAGAGGAACTTATGTTTGCCATTACTGCGGACTTCAAGGGCATACTCGACCAAATTGCCAAAAGCTGAGAGCAAAGAACAGTGCAACTCCTCAAAGGTCAGGAGGACCCAGAAATGATAGGAGAATTTGGGCAGGTGATCAATCTAGAGATCAAAATGGAGATCCCGGAATGATGAACGTGATGAAGATGATTGGTGCATTCACCAACTGCTTGGAAAGCTTCTCACGAAAGTTTGAAAGCCCTAACTCTCGTACCCAATCCTATAAGGAAATCACCCCAAACGCAAGTGACGTGTGGGTGAAAAATGGTACTCATGCATAAGCATTACAACATGTCCATGTATTAATACTTCCTATGCTTTGCGACAATGTTTGTTTGGTTTGCTTGCTGTTTTTGATGTTGGTTGTTTGCTTGTCTTCTTGTGAATATTTTTAATTTTGTTTTATCAATCTTTTTGTTTCTTGTGTCAAAAATCCAAAAATCACATAAAAATTAGAAAATCAAAAAGCTTGATTGACTTTGTTGAGTTTTGTCTCAAAACTTGTTTTGCCTTGTACCTTTGTGCTAATGGCTTTGTGCATTTTCGAGTATTGCTTGTTTTCATGCACTTATATCACTGTGGGAAAAATCTTGAAATCTATGTGATTGTTGTAAATAGATCTTCAAACTTGTCATGAATGATTAGTGAATGGTTATGTTGATCTTGAGACATGCATAGACTTGTGTCTATATATCTTCCCACTTTTTATTTTTGTTTTGCTAAAAAGAGCTCACCAAATGTAAATCTCCAAATGAAAAGAGATCTTGAGCTGCAAAAGCCTGTCGCACATTCTAGTATTTGACTAGGAAAAAGGGTAAGCGACTTTATATTAAAGTGAATGTTTATTCAAAAAGCCAAAGGCTTGTTCATTAAGATGAAATGTCAAATATCACTCTTACAATGAGAGATGATTGCCTCAAAAGATCAAAAAAATCAAATGTTATGATTAAAAGTGGAGTAAAATGTAAAGCTCCAAGTCATGTTATCAAGTTTTGTGGGAGGTCATATATACATATTTCTATAATTGAGATAGGTCACATGATCTAGTGCTAATTGTGTATGCCTTGGTTGAATCGATCATTGAAGCTTCACATTAGACGAAGGACTATCTCATTGTTGATATCCACACACAACACACAAGTTTATGTTCAATAAATGCCATATTCATTTGTGTGATTGTACTTGATGAAATGTGTTTTCACATGCTCAATCTTTGTTAATTCAAGCACAAAAAGATTTTTGAGTGTTTTAGGTGTTTTTGGAAAGTATTTTATTTGAAAAATCTGAAAATTTCAAAAATCCTGTTTTGCCCTGTTTTGGCGGCTCAGTCGCGGGTATGTCAAGTCATGAGCCTCAGTCGCATCTTCGCTGGTCATTTTTGGCGACTTGTTCGCGAGTGGAAGGTCCAGTCACGAGGTTCACTCAGAGATTTTCGCGGCTCAGTTCGCGACTCACTCACGGGTAGACCTTCCAGTCGCGAAAAACACTTAGAAAAATTTTTCAAATTTTTGTTCTTGAGTGCTTTGGCGGCTTGAGCTGGCGACTGTGTGGCGACTTAATCAAGTCGCGAAAAACGCGTGTTTTGCAGAAACTGGAGCAGTTTTTAAACCTCTTTTCAGTTTTCCCTCGAACTTTTGTAACTGTTCATCTTCTCTCTAAACTATCTTCCTTCCAAACACTTCGTGAATCCATTTTCAAACCTCATTGGTGCTTCATTTCTTATACAAATCAACAAGAAAAGGTATGGGTTTTGCTTTATCTATCTCATTTTCCTTTCCTGCATATTTTTGTTACCGTTTGGATTGATAGTGTGTTCGAAATACTTCTCTCTTTGTGTAATGGGTATGGAGTGTCTTGTTTGATATTGTTCTCTCCTGTTTTCATGCTGAGCGGTCACAATGTGTTTTTCATTGTTCTGATTTTTGCCTATTATTGAGTCTGAAAATCTTTTCTTAAATGGGTTTGGTGTCTATTTGACTTACTCATTTCACTTGCTTAAGTATTGATGTTGGTGTTCGGTATTGGTTACTGAGTTCTTATGATAACATAATGTTTGTCTCTCAACCATGTGCTCTAGTGTGGATGATTGGTTTCTTCATGTTGAAATACTTTCCCCTTGTTCATATCTCTGGTGGAGTGATTTATATTATCTGCTCTAAATGTTCGAATGCTGTATCTGTTTGCATATCATGGTCATGATAACCTGTCTCATTGACAGTTTTGTCAGTTGTGTTGTCTATCTATGTCTTGGTGCACTATCACCATTCTGCTGCCCCTGTTATTTTGTGCTTCTTTGTATTGTTGGAAGTTTGGTTGGGTCTGCACTATCTTCAGTTTGTGTTTATATATTGAAATTTTGTTTACACTGAATCTTGTTGACAATTATCTTGTGTGGTATTGTTGTTTGGTTCTTTGCTGTAGGCCTGTTCTCTTGCAGATGTCTCGTCGATCTTCCAGGGGTAAAGACATTGTTGCTGACGAACCAGCAACACCAGTTGCTAAAAGGACTCGTCTATCATCTCAGGCATCTCAAGATCCCAATGAGGATAGGTTCAGACTTCCGCTTAACTCACGCGCCTACTCAAATGTGTTTGACAAGTCAACCACTATAGTGGAACGAGTGGTAGAGTTCAACACCTTAGGGACCACTTTCATCCCTCGAATCTTTGAGAAACGAGATTGGGCAAACTTGTTCGGGAACTTTGATGATCCAATGGATGAGCTGGTCAAAGAATGCTTCTCCAATGCAACTGATCTTGGACCTGAACTCATTTTCTGGGTTAGAGGAACAGAGTTTAGTGTTACCCCAGACTCCATCGCAAATCTTATCGGCATCACCAGACTTCAGAATGTGAATATCACTCCTTATGATGAACGAAATCCAGAAGTTGGAGAAATTTTACAAATCCTAGGATACGATCATGAAGTATCTAGTGCAGGAACATCCATCAGCACCGCAAAGTTTGCACCTGAGCTGACCACACTGAAGTTGATCATGTTCACCAATCTCTACCCACTGTCCAACACTACATTCATCAATCTTGGGAGAGCTCTATTTCTTTGTGACCTTATTACAGGAGCCCCCATTAATATATGTGCTCACATCTACTACACCTTGAGGAAGACCGCGTGTCGATCTGCAGCTCGAGGAGTTATTTCATTTTGCAGTCTCATCATGAAGCTCATTCTTCGTGCAGGCATTATTCCTCCTGCAGATGGAAAAATGTTGACTTGTCAACGTCCCATTTCCTTGTTCACTCTTCAAGCTAGCAGAAGTCACTCCTCTAAATCACCAAGAAGTGCTCACATCTCTCCGGTTACTCCATCTGCCCCTGACTCAGAGACACTTGCACATACCACATCTACATCACGTGCTGTTCCTGAAGCTTCACCGGCTAGTATTCCGCAAGCACAGACTGCTCCTCATACTGATAGAGTCGGCAGTGTACTTGAGCATATTCAGAAACGTGTTGATGAGCTTGTGGCACTTCTCTACTCCACAAACAACCATGTCCAAATGCATCTCGAGACTATGGAGAATCAGCTAGATGATATTCAACGAAAGTTGGACGAGAGCCTTTAGCTATTCGTGACAAAAAGGGGGAGAAAAGTTCAAAGGGAAGTGTGCATAGTGATAGGGGGAGTACACACATACTTTTGTCATACTTTTGTTTTTAGTCTTATCCTCTAAACTTATGGTTTGTTGGGTACTTTTAATGTTTTTATGGTTTTAATACACTGTGTTTTGGTGTATAGCTGTTCCTAACTCTTTACTTATACTCTTGGTTTAAACTTTAATATATTTTGATGATGTTATTCAGGATGTTTTTGTGTTTGTACCCATGTGCTTTTGTTAGCTTTTAGAGTTAATGTTTTATGCATAGTTTGTAGGCTTTATGGTATGTACCTTACTTAATGCAGCCTTTATGCTATGTTGAAATCAGTACTTTAATCTAAATGTTCTGCATTTTGGTTTATGTACTGTCACTCTTATGCCCTTGTAGGATTGTTCCTAGATGCATATGCCTTATGTGTTATGCATTGGTTGAGTGTTGAGCATACAAGTGTCTTGCCTTGTGCTTGTTAACTTGTATGTCCTTGTGTTCATTCCAAGTGTGAATGAGCACTGTGATCACTACCTTGTGGTGTTCACTTGGTTGATCAAGCCATGGTTTGTTTATTAACTCCATCTTTGCTTGATCACATATTGCCTGTTTCATATGCATTTATAATTTTCTGCTTACAATGATCATGGTGTATTGTTGTGTTTCAGGAGTATTATGTTCATATGATTCAAGTGCTTCACAGCTTCTAGAGTTAGGTGTGAGTGAGTTTTGTTCAACTGTTCCCAACTCACATGTTAAGTCTAGAGTCTGTTTTAGGGTTTTGTCACGGAATAGCCAAAGGGGGAGATTGTAAGGTTGAATTTATTCAACCATCTAATTGGCTTTATTCCGTGCCAAATTTGCTTGTAATTCAGCATTTAGTAACACTGTATTTAGGTGGGTTTGTTGTAAGGGTAGTGAGTGAGATAGAGTGAAGTTTGCTCAAGAGTGTGCAAGAAAACAGAGACTCGCGGCTGAGACTCGCGGGTGACTCGCGGCTGCAAGCCGCCAGAAGCAGCACACGTGCCAAGCATGCTGGAAGATGAACAGTCATGCTAGCTGGAGCACTACAGGACAAAACAGGACAACTGGCCATACGGTTAACTCGCGACTGGATCTCGCGACTTAGTCAAGCCGCGAGGTCAAGCCGCGAGCCACCCCTGTTTTGTAAAACCTGACGTTTCACATTTCTCTCCCACTCCAGTATAAATACCCCTTTTACCCACGATTGAAAGAGAGCTTCCAGAGAGAATTTTGAGAGAGAAACCCTAAAGAAAAACCAGATTGTTTCACCCACAATCTCTACCTTAGAGTCTCTTCAAATTCCTCAACTCTCTTCCTCTCCATTGTCAAATCCTTGAGAGGCATTATACCAAACTTGGTTCTCACCATCATCATCACTGTGAGACAGTTATTTGGATTTCTGGGAAGCAGTTAGGAAGGAACCAATCTTCATTGGTTGATGCTACGGTCTAGTAGCGGAATCCGGGAAGCTAGAAAAGAAAAAGGTTCGGCGCAACCTCGTTGGAGCAAGAAGCTTGGAGGGCTTAGGTGCACTGGGTAGATTAGGCTTGGAGGGTCTATTGCTGTCCTTGTATCCCAACTGTATTTTCTAGTGGATTGATTACCGCTTGGAGGGCGGCGGAGAGGTTTTTCGCCGAGGACTTCGGTTTCCTCTTCGATAACACATCACGTGTTGTCTTTGTGTTTGCATCTTCCTTCCTCTCTATCTTTGCCTATTTATTATCTGCTGTGGATTTTATTTTGTTATGGTTTAGATAGTTTTTAACCTATTTCATATTATAGCATATGTTAAGTTTCCGCACACTAGTTGTTTGACATATTGCTTGAATTGGTTAAGTTGTAATTTGGGGGTCTAAACGTTCAAAGGTGTTTTGTACACGTTTTTGAACTTTCATAATAACCCTTTAGCAACTCTTGTGTTGGGGCAAATATTGTCTAAGGGCAACAATTTCATCATCCCTCACGCCATTAAAGTTTCATGTTTATTCATTATACTTTCATTTATTTCTTTAATTATTTAACCTTGTTTACTTCAATGGATATGGAATAAGGGAATAAACAAACTTGGATCCTTAGAGATAAGTGAAAAAAAAAAAAAAAGGATTAGCTTATGGGGAAAATAAATCACATAAACGTTTCTATGTCATCCCCTTTTCTTTTTTTCTTTTCTCTCTCTCATTTACCATACGTCATCCCCTCTTATAAACCCATTCTGCAATGTCATTTACTTATTTAAAACTGCAGCAGGCTGGCATTCTATCACCCACATTAGGTTTCCAGACTAATGCGACGATAAGTAGAGGTGTCCAACCAGACCTAGTACCCGACCAAACCACCCAACCCAGCTCGAAAACTGGCCGACCCGACATTGGTGACGGTCAGTGGCAAGTCTTCATCCCCAAAACCCGATTTTGGAAGGTTGGATGATGGGTTTGAGCATAAAAATCGAGATCTCAACCGATCCGTCCGGATGTACACCGGAAAATTAGTTGTTATCCACCGATGGATGTGTTTCGTTGGTCGTTTTCTCCAATTAGTCGAGATCCGACAAGATCTCGTCAAGATTCAGCCTATTCTATTCGAGATCCACTGAGATCTCGCTGAGATCCGACGAGATCTCATCGAGATTCGGCTTGATCTCTTCAAGATTTGGCTAGATCTCAATAGATCGGCCCAATCTCAACCAAATTTGGTGGTTTCAAGCAAAATCTGGCATAGTTTCGAAATTTTCAACTCCAACTGAGGACCGATCGGTATCCGATGTGGTCCGAACACCTAAACCGATTCTGTTCACTAGCTGGCGACGGGTCTAGAAATGAGAGAAACGAAGTTATCAGGTCGGTTCTGGGTTGGGCACAAACTCGACTTAGACCAACCCGTAGACAGGCCTAACGATAAGGATGAAAATGAAACATGCTTGAGAACATGAAGGACTTAAGTGAAATAGAAATTTTCCTAAGGGCCAAAATGAAACTACTCCCAAAAGTTGTATACCAAAAGCATAAACTTTTGAAGGCCTACGTTTTTCTACATAATCATTATAACATGTGTCTTTTTTTTTTTTTTTTCTTTCTGCATATTAGTTAAAAACAATTAGAAATCACTGTTTTATTAGAAGAAAGTAGTTTAATAGTAAACAATTTTAATTGAATTATGTTTGCTCTTTTCTAAACAAGGTCTAATTTTATTATGTTGCATATTTTCCACAATATCTTGGATTTAACTATTCATTTTTGGATAAATACATAAATACTTATCCTTTCTAATTAATTTTCGATAAATGAAAATCCCATTTTCAAAACAATAAGCCAGAGTCACAGGACAGGATATTTCACCAAAAAGTTCACACGTCCCTTTTCTTTCTTTTTTTGTGTTGTGGACCCTGTGGTGGGTATAAGACTATAAGGGTGTGATTTTTTCAACAAAAATTTTAGTGCCGTAGCAAGGTCGTTTTATCTAAATTATTGCTTTATATAAAGAAGACCAAATCTGGGGAACAGTATTCCAAATGATCCATAAATCGAATAGTCATTTTCGAATAGTATTGCAAATGATCCATAAATCGAATAGTCTTTTTCGAATAATAACCCCTATCTTGCATGTGCAATTGTGGAAGAAGAAGAAGAAGAGGAGGAGTAAACTGGATACTAGCAATGGGACCAAGAAAGCCATTAAAAGGGTCACAGGCTAATCCTGGTATACTTGCTCGATCATCCATCATTTTCTCAACTTCTTAATGACAGTTCATGATTTTTCTTTTCAAAAAAAAAAAAAAAAAAAAAAAGGTTCATGATTTCGGCTTGTTTGGATGGGGGAGCAAAGCTATTTTCGACTACACAGTTTCCATTTACAATTGTCTTGGCAATAGATGGGCTTGCCGAATTTCCTTCATAGGCTCTTTTCAGTACACAGTTTGGGTTCTGAACTAAACACTCAAGATTACGAGCCACATGCCATTTACTCTACAGTTGGACCTAGTGTGGAACTTCGCCTGTGTGAAGTCTACACAATATTTTTGGCCCAACGGCTTGACACTTCATGATCTATTTTGACCGTTAATATAATTTTTTATGCTTATACCACACCAGACATATCAATAATTGTAAAAAAAAAAAATTGTCCCTAAACTTATTTATCTTCAATTTTCAAAAATTAGCTACTGATAACCTGATAGATGTTTGTTTGTTAGTTTGGCTTTTTTTTTTTTTTCTTTTTTTTTTTTTTTTAAATTAAGTGAACTTCTGATTGAATTTGACGGGCCAAAATTGGAAGTTATGTTACTTCAAGGAATAAATTTTGGCATACAGCCGAAGTTTAATTAAGGATAAAAAGACTTATTCTTACTCGTTTTGTGGAGTATGATTGCATTTGGAGTTCCACGAACATTATATATAATCAAGATAAATTTAATTTTATGCGGGAAATGAACCTTGAATTCATAAATTCAGTTGGATTGTGAAAAAGAACAGTCCATGATCTTTTCATCTTCATTAATCTAGATGTAAAGATGTTTGTTTGTTTATACCCTTTTGATTTGCGTGAACATTTACTATTTTTTTAATTATTGAAATTGCCTAAAATTGAAAGTTTTGTAGCTTCTAGGAATGATTTTTGGCATACAGCAAAAGTCAATTAATGTCAAACACAAAACAGATGGACCATGTTCGTTGCCCTCTTTTTGTCTTTTAATTTGAATCCAGTGGTACCAATAACATTAAACAGACCATAACACAATTCAAAGTGGGAGTAACAGAAAAATTAGTGTAAAAAACCTACTAAAGTAGTTAGTAGTAGAAATTGGAGGACAGTAAGGTATTGCAAACAATTGTAATATTAGCCACTGACTTCTAATGAATTTTCCAAGTTGTGAGAGACCGCTGGAAATTGAAAAATGAGGTGGCTACACAAATATAGCTCAAGAAATATGGGCGGAGATATGAGGCATACATGAAGTTTCCTCTACTTTCATTAACTTCAGATGAGATCATTAAGAGACGATGTGGCTTTATAACTTTGATCTTTGTTTAATCGAGTTTGATGATCTTTTCAAGCGTGACTGCGTGTATGTTACTTGAGATGTGTATCTCTTTAGTACGTAGGGAAGCTAATTGTATATAAATTAATATGAAATTACTTGTTGCTAGCAACAACGAACAAAGTGTAAAACTTCAAAAGGCATACTTTCTTTTATATATATATATATATATATATATATATATATTCATGGGGCGGTTGAAGGTGATATGAAAGCCAAAAATTCTATCGAGAAAAGAATGGAACCTGAATAAACTTGGATTAAAGGCTTAGGAAAAGAATCATCCACTCTTTTGCCAAAAAGCTTTCCCAGAATAGATTAGTTCTTTGAACTACTATCCCTAGCTCCTTCCACACGTATTCTTCACCCCCCTTTGCTTTAAATCTACCCCCACCGTTTACACCTCTCTTCCTACACCTTAATATTCTACCAATAGAAAGCAAAGGAGAGGAAGACATGGCATTTCACAATAATGTACTTCCACCAATTCTTTTGGTTCTAATTCTAATTTCATCAGGTACTTAATCTCTTCATTGCCTTTGTTTTTCTCTTTTATCAATGTATAAATATAATCATGATTAGCCTTGTCTTATGTATAATAGCTATTGCTTGGACAGAGATTATAATCTCTTTCTTGAACATTAGTCAGCTATTCATAAATGTTTAGTAAACATTTTTTTTCCCTGACTCACTCTAAAGATAACAAGGAAAAAAATTTTCTTTAGGGAACTTTTTGCAACATAGATTTAATTTGTTTCTTGCATCTTCAAATTGGCCTGCAATTTTAATTTTATTTGGATGGGCAGGAGCCAAAATGTGTGAGTCTGCACGAGTTTTCACCATAATAAATGATTGCAAAGAGACAATATGGCCAGCAGTTACCCCTGGGGAGAACTTTAATGGTGGTGGATTTACACTAAAACCCAAGCAATCTGTAGTCTTCACTGCCCCAGTTAGCTGGTCCGGCCGGATTTGGGGTCGAACAGGTTGTAACTTTGACAAGAATGGCAATGGGTCATGCCAGACTGGGGACTGTGGCAATTCATTCAAGTGTGCAGCCTCAGGAAAGACACCAGCTTCACTTGCCGAATTTACCCTTGCATCACCTGATTTTTATGATGTTAGCCTTGTGGATGGTTTTAACTTGCCAGTAGTTGTTACACCCATAAATGGGAAGGGAAATTGTAGCATTGCTGGTTGTGATTCAGATTTGAATCCTAGTTGCCCGTCCGAGCTATCCTTCAAGTCCAATGGGAAAGTTGTAGGGTGTCGAAGTGCATGTGATGTGTTTAACACGGATGAGTACTGCTGTAGAGGGCTGTATGGGAACCCTAGGGTATGTCAACCAACCTATTATTCCAAGAAGTTCAAGGAGGCTTGCCCTACGGCATATAGTTATGCATATGATGATCCCACCAGTGTATTTACGTGCACAGGGACTGATTATGTAGTCGCTTTCTGCTCATCCAGGTAATGTATTGGATCAACAATTATGCTGTTTTCTGAACCTACATTGTATATATTTTGATGAATATTTGTTATGTTTCATGCTAAAATATCAAGGAATAAGCCCCTAATGGTAACAAGGGGAATCACAGTTTTAAGTGATCATGCACTGCTTCTATAAGAAGGAAATCAGTTTGAAGCCTTTATTAACTAACATGCTTGCTTCTCCTATACAACTAGAAAAGCAATTTCTCATACTAATACTTCAAAATTTTCTAGATTTTTGTTAAATTTGAATTGAAGTCACACATTACATGTTCCACATTGCTTATAGTATTAGAGTATAAGCATCTTTAATGAGGAAAATGTAGTTAAGCATTGGTGAAACATGGGAGCTAGTTTTACGAGGTTAGAAACTACTAATTAACTATTACAACTTCCATGAATATCAAGAAAAAAAATGCAGTATGTACTTCAACAACATACAAAAATCACATTTAATCAATGTTGTTGCAATCTATATATGCCCAACTTTGATACTTTGCTATAAGGTACTGAACAAGTCTCTCTTGTTGTGTACTTCAGGAAGCAACCAGTGTGCACCTATCATAACAAGAAGCTCGTCTGCAACACCAATGGATCAAAAGGTTTAAAATCATTGATTGGAAGATGGTGGGGTCTGATGTTTGCATCAATGTTGATGGTTAATTTGTGGACTATTAGTTAAAATCTTTCTTTTAGTTTTTTTTTTTTTTTTTTTTTTGGAGGGTTTGGGTTTACACTATTGGACCTGGGATCTTTGCCAGAAAGTGTCCAAAAAGGCTGTAAATGTGATACAAGTTTATTCATTTATTTGTTATTTAATCTATAAAAGAAAATAATGAATCACTTTTACTGGTTCTAATGTGAAGGCATTTTAGATGTTTAGCTTTTCCTTTTTCTCCCCTTTATGCACTAGTTTTGCTACAAATTGTTGGCTCATTCTGTAAAATTCAAATAAAATATGCTGGTAACTAGAATGTAATTTAGAATGAAAAATAACAAGGTTCTAATCGCATTGTTTAACAATTTTTATGAATTTTATTTGAGTGGGTTAGGAATTGCCTGACTTGAGAGGACTTTATGTCACAATAAATATAGAAAAATAACAAGTAAAGAAAATCACACTTGAGATAATAAAAACTTGAAGGAATATTTGTTATCTAGCATCTTTAGGGGTAGTCTTACCCTTCCTTAGGACTACCCGTTCATCATCTATTCCTGTAAAATCTCAAAAAACTTTAATACTTTGAGCAAGAGATAAAACAGCTGAGGATATTGCAAACCAAAACCTTAAGCACATTTTTAAATTGTATAAACGATCATCATGGAGGATGCTCTTCTAAAGCTCCAACATCAGAGAAAATTTTCTTGGGTCTTGCCCTTGTTAATGCAGTTGCACACACTCAAATCCAAGACTTCTTTCCGGCTTGGCACCATATCAACATAAAACTATTTCATGGGTCATTGCCTCACTGGGGTCAAGAAGTTTCACTTGATCCTTGGTACATTACCAACAAGGATGAGAGGAAATGGACGGTGAGAATGTTGGTTCACCGCAAGAACAAATGGAAGGAACTAGTAGTTCAAGAAATCATTATGCTCTCAAGGTGCGATACTGCGACGCCTCAGATTGACTAGAGATTGATTGAGTGTGTATTGTGGCTTGCGGGGTGTGTTTTGAGTCCTACTTTAATCATATATTGGGATGATAGGGACTTTTTAATTACAAAGAGTCTCAATTATGACTAATCTAGTCTTTTTGAGTATAGCATAGATGTGGCTACCACTCTTTCTTGTATAATGACAGGTATTTTATTCAACCAACTATAATTATCTGGGTTGTTGATGTTTTGGTTATCAATGACCAACAATACATTTTACTTTCTTAAAGAGCCTTTCTCCATTAGAGGAAATATGCCTCAACTTATGTTAATGGGTTGTTAATCGGCATTTAAGAATTTAAAAAAAGAAATGAAAAAAAGAAAGAGAGAGATAAACAGTGTTAGAGCAATTATTGATTAGGGTGGCAATTTTTATCCATATTCCTGAACCCATCCATTATCCACCTAATTTGGATAAGTCTTAACCCAGCCTATTTGAATATTTTGGTTAAATGGGTAAAGACCCCATTAGGTTATCTATACTATTATTTAAGGAGTTTTCCCTATTTGGATTTCTCAATTTTTATGCCTAAAATATCCTCATCATACCCACTTACAAGTTTTCAATTAACTAGGATAAATATGTAAATTAAAACTCCTATACTTTAAGATCTACAAACTCATGTACACTTTGCCAATTTCTCTCATTTTCCTTCAGATTGAAGACATTCAATTTAGCTCTACATCCTCTTGTCTCTTCTTCTTCTTCTACTTTCAGATTTGGTTTCTAAACAATTTAAACAGACTTTGTAAGAGGCTCTAACAACTTTTTAGGTCTTTATCTTTTGCAAGTTCCTCTTTCTTTCCTTTTTCTTTTCTTTCCTTTTCTTTATCATTGACTTTCTTTGAATTCTTACCTGCCATGTATGCCAAGTATTTGTAATTTGAGGAGTACTAACCCTTGGGTGAATGTGATTAGGGATTCAAGAGTGTTTGACGATGGCTTATTACCTATATTTGACTTTGAAATTTCAAATAGGAGGATTTGTACTTGAACTGGCTACTTGAAAAAGGATATTAGTAAGAACTCTTCCTTTTGTTTTGGCCTAGAATTAAACAAAATCTTTTTTGAGTTTTAAAAAAAAAAAAAAAAATTTGAAAGACCCTCACGTTGAAAAATTATAGATAGATTTTATAATTGCCCGTGGATGGTTTATCAGTTTCTTCAGTCATGTATTAAAACACAAACTCTTCCTTTAATGAAGGACTGACTTTTTTTTTTTTTAGCCCATGTAATTTCGTGTAGCTTATTGGTGGTGTTTTTTTTTTTTTTTTTTTTTTTTTTTTTTTTAGCCAATATGATTACACGTGAATATGGACATTGGATATCCTCAATCCATTAGAGACTTCTTTTGGACTTCTTTTTCAAGTCAAACTATGAAATAAGTTTTTTTTTTTTTTTAGATAAAAGATAGAAATTTTATTAGATAAAGTATAATAAAGAGTCCATAATCTAACATCAAAACAAACTTATTCTATAGAAAACAAAACACTACAAACAGGGGAAAACTAGACTTATTCTACCAAAAAAAAAAAAAAAAAAACACCTAGACTTACTCTACAGAAAACAAACATTACAGAAAAAATAACACTGCAGAAAAACACCACTGTGCAGAAAAATAACAGATGGAGAAAATTAGAACCCCTGGACATACAATACCAAACAACAGAAACACCTTAAACAAATCACTAAGCAGCTACCAGCTTCTGATATTCCTGCAGATAACCAAATGCTCCATCAAGAATAACCTTTGGATGGGTTTGGATATGCTCAAAATAAAATTTATTTCGAGCATTCCAAATTACCCAAGCAGTCACTACCCATCTTTCTAACTCCTGCTGTGGAAGTTTATCCAGTAGACATCGAAGAAGCATGAAAATATCTTGGGCTTCATTAGGACATTTCTGAAGATTTCCTCGGTAAAGGGCCTAAACATTTCTTGTAAAAGGACATTCCCAAAGTAGATGGGCAACAGATTCTGTTTGTTGGCAGCACAGATTCAACATTAATCTTTTGCTGATGCAAATTGTCTCTAGTAGGCAAAATATTTGAACATGCTCGCCATACAAACATCCTTACTTTTGGGGGTACATTTAGTCTACATAGCCTTCTCCATATACTTTGGTCAGCCACCACACCTGAATGCTCAATTCTTGACTGCTCCCTCAGCCGTTGTGCAACCTGATATGCTGATTTAACAGAGAAAGTTTGGGCCTGATTCTCCTTCCAAACCAGTACATCCCTTGAAGGCAATCTTGACAAAGGCATCTGCAGAATCTTCATCCTTGTCCGATGAGCAAAGAGATCAAAAAATATTTCTCTATCCCATTGGCCCGTGGCGTTATAAATCAACTCATTTACAAACAGATTTGGTTAAGCCTCTCCCAAAAAGATTCGTTTATGTGTCAGCCATTTAAGGTTTGAAACTTCAATGTACCTTCCATCACCCACCTTCCACTTAGAACCTTCCTTGATGACATCTCTAGTTGCCAATAGGCTCCTCCAAACATATGAAGGGTTGTCGCCAATCTCTGCATCCATAAAAGAGCATCTTGGAAAATATCTTGATTTGTATACTCGATAGAACAAAGAGTGAGTATTATGAATCAATCGCTAAGCTTGTTTTGCTACCATAGCTAAATTAAAAGCTTGAATATCTATAAAACTCATACCACCTCTTTCCTTTCTACACAAAGTTTTTTTCAATTGATCTAATGGGTTTTCTTTTCATCCTTTGACTGTCTCCACCAGTATTTTGCCAATATGGAGTTAATAGCATCACATAAAGCCTTTGGGATTTTGAAAATACTCATAGAGTAGATGGGAATAACTTGAGCAACTGTTTTAATTAGGACCTCTCTCCCTGCTTTAGAAATATATTTTTACTTCCATCCCAATACTCTATTAGTAATCTTTTCCCATAGGTTTTTAAAAGTATTAACCTTAGATTTTCCCCTAACCATTGGCAAACCAAGATACTTCTCACAGTCCTCCATAATGTTTGCACCCAACAAAGCTTGTATATCATGCTTAACTTCTACCCTTGTGTTTTTGCTAAAGAAAATAGAAGTTTTCTATCTACTAATGGCCTGACTAGATGCTGATTCATGGCACTCAAGCAGGGCTAGGAGATGTTGACATTCCTCCATAGTAGCTTGACAAAAAAATAAAATTATCATCTGCAAATAAAAGATGAGATATGCATACCCCATTTGTACATGTGAGAATGCCATGAAGGCTTTGTGAGGCAACTGCCTTTCTAATCAAAGAGGAGAGCACTTCTGCACATAATAGGAACAAGTATGGGGATAAAGGATATCCTTGTCTTATACCCCTAGATGGGGTAATGAAACCTTTAGGTTCTCCATTAATAAGTACTGAATAAGAAGCAGTAATCACTGTTTCCATTGCTAGACACACCCATCTAGCATCAATGCCCAATTTAAGCATAATCCATCTAAGAAATTCCCATTCAACCTGATCATAAGCCTTGCTGATATCCAGTTTGATAGCCATTTGCCCTTTCTTTCATATTCTTTTATTCCTCATCCTATGTAATACTTCAAACGCTACAATAATGTTATCAATAATTAATCGATTAGGAACAAAAACACTTTGTGAGTCTGATATTACATTTGGCAAGATAAGTTTTAGCCAATTGGCTAAAAGTTTAGAGACAATTCTGGATACAACATTGCCTAAACTAATAGGCTGGTAATCAGAGACATTTTTTAGGTCATTATATTGGGGTATAAGGACAATATGTGTATAATTCATCTTATGAAGCATATGACATGAATTCAAAACAGAAAATATTGCAGTAGTTACATCATTGCCCATTATGTGCCAATATTTTTGGAAAAAGAAAGGAGACATACCATCAGGTCCAGGAGATTTAGAGGGATGCATGTGAAAAAGAGCCCGTTTTACTTCATCTGGCATATACTGTTGTAGGAGTGTATTATTCATATCAGGGGTAACCACTTAAGCAATTGAGTCCAAGACAAGATCCAAATTATTTGGAGTAGCAAACGTGAATAAATTTTTGAAATACTGTTCAACAACCCTTGCAATGTCCTCTTCAGAATTGCACCACCTCCCCTGATCATCCAAAAAGCTTGAAACATGATTTTTCCTACACTTCTGACTTGCTCTTTGATGAAAGTACTTTGTGTTCTTATCTTTAGCAGGTAACCAAATTGATCTGGACCTCTACCTCCAAAAAAATATCTCTTGAAGTAATAAATCATTTATCTCATCCTTTACTTTTTGGATCAAAGCAAGATTTCTGCACTATTCATTGTTGTAAGAGTCTCCAATTCTATTTTCTTTTCTTCTAACTTTGTCTTCGAATTACCCATCTGTCTACTCCATTCCACTAGGGACATATGGCTCTTCTTAATTTTTTCAAAAAGTCTGTACATCGGATTGCCCATAGGTGTTTCATAATTCCATGCTTCATAAATCATTCCCTCACATTCTAGATGCATTGTCCATTTCTCTTCAAACCTCCTAGGTATAATTCTATGTGAGCATTATCAAATCATGATTAGAATAGGATGCTTGAAGGTGGAAGACTTTGTTATTTGGGAACAAAGTCCTCCACTCAATTGCAGCACATGCTCTATCTAGCCTCTCTTGAACAAAAGTTTCTCCATGACGGCCATTCCTCCATGTGAATTTATTACCATGGTAACCAAGGTCAACTAAGCCACGCTGTATTAAAACACTCTAGAAATTCTCCATTAATCAGCCTGCCTTTGGAATTCTCCCTTGTTTCTCATTAGTGGTTAGAATTTCATTATAATCACCAATACATAACCATGGTAACGAACCTCTAGAATGTAGATGTCATAAATATCCCTGAGATTCATGTTTGCAATGTTCCTCTGGACGCACATAAAAACCAATGATTCTCCATGGTGAATTTGTGTCAGTCAAAACATGTGCATCAATATGATTGAGAGTGACAGGCCAAAAACGAATTGACCCCTTGTGATAAATTAACCAATTAATTTAACCAAGTGAATTAATTAAGTTAATTAACATGCAAATGTGTGGTAACACAAACAAATCACCAAATAACTAAATATGCAATGGAAAATAAATGACACAGTGATTTGTTTACGAATGGGAAAAATCTAACGGTAAAAACCCCACGGGTGATTTTCAGGTCACCACTCCCGAAATTCCACTATTATCACAATAAGCGGTTACAAGTAAAGGAATCACAGTACCTTATACCAACCTACAGTTGAACCCTTACCCCAATACCCAATTGGACTTGTTCTGTAGTGACAATTTCCCTTTTCGATGCACGGCTCCCAAGTACGTGACTAACCAATTGCGCGGATCTCAGTATGCGACTTCAATCACCAACTAGAGAAGGTTGTTGGCTACAAAGTTTTTCAGTTCATCCCAACGATGAATATCAAGAAGATGCTTGGTCATAAAACCCTACGGTGCACAAACACAGTAACTTCTTCAAGAATGATGAACTAGGGCAAATTCTGTCTCCAGTCACAATTTGCTTGAACAAACTTTGTTCAATACTTGTGCAACTTGTGTACACTTTAACGGCCCTTAAAATAATACTTTTATATGTCTAGGGTTAGAAGAAAAGAAGGCCCAAACACATAATCACAAATTAGAGTCAAAACAGAACTAAAATTCTGTTTTTCATAAAACTCGACAGATAGCTGTCTGTCGAGGTGCTGTTGAGTAGCTGTCGAGCCACGGGGCTGGAACAGCTTCTTAAGCTCGATGGATAGCTAGCTGTCGAGCTTTAATGAACAGCACTTCTTCAGCTTGAATCTTGGACAGACTTGCATGTCTTCAACACTTGACCTTGAAACACAATTTCTTGAAGTATTAAACACATCCTAGATCTACCAAAATACAAGTAAAGTGTGTTTTGTCAAAAGATAAGCCAATTACATCAAATAGTGACATATGTTCCTAACAAGTGAATCACATATGTCCTAACAGAGAGAATATGTCTAAACATGTAGATTAATATCTTCCTTCCACGACATGGCTAAATCACTTGCTCTTCGAACACATGGAACTATAAGCATCAAATGGTAATGTAAATGAGCCTGAATCTTTCTCATCTCTTCTATTGTTTGTTTTGTTTCCATCAAAAACAAAATTTTAGGAGCTTTTTCCCTCACCAAGTGAGAGAGAACGATGCCTGTACAGAGGTTCCCAAGCTCCCGACAATTCTAGCTTATAATATTTATTGTTCTCTGCAAGGCTAGGACACAACCTCCGCCATTTTGCTTGTTGAAATTTCTTGATGAATCTTTGATCATTTTTTATCTCCAATTCCCTCTCCAGCATCGGTCTTCAATTTATTTTTTCTTTTCTTTCCCACCTCACCAACAACATAGTCTACCACAAACATAGGTTTCTTTTTATTTTTCCTCCACGTATTTGCTTTGGGCTTGCATCTTTGTTGTTTGTCACGTGACAAACTCTTTATTGCCATGTCACCTTGGGCTTCATTAGCAAGAGGCATAGTTTCATTCAAACTATTCTACTCATATTAGATAAGCACACTAAACTAGTTGTCACCCAAACCCAAATTTTCAGGATTTTGGTGTAACCCACCCCCATCAAAATTAACCATAATTTCAAGATTTTTAACTACATCCACTGAAGGAGTGGGAGATTGTGATCCATTCTCGTGAAAACTATCACTGTTGCTGCCCCCATAAAAATTGTCAACTACTGCTTTCCATATTCCATAACCGCAGCATCATCATTGGGACTGCCAGTTGAAGTCCCTAGTTCTGAAAAAATTGCTGGCTAAGACGGCGAGCTTCTACCAAGCCTATCACTGCTGTCATCAACCTTATCCATATTCCTTCGTGGTGGGCTTGGTGTTTGATGTTGAGTTGTGACCCTTGGCTTGCAAAATCCTACTCTTAACCAATCTCCATACGGACTCTCTCCACCCTCCCTATACCCTACACTCTTGCATACCTTTGCTTCATGTCCTAATAGCCCACAATTAAAACAAAGCCCCAATAAATGTTCATATTGAAAGGTCACCCATACTTTATCCCCTTCTAGACTAATGACTGGTGCTCCTCTAGATTGGCTTATCCAGCAACATGTCAACCCGTATTTGAAGGAAATGGGCTTGGTCGGATGATATGGCTTTGCAATCTACATCCATGACTTCACCAATGCCACTACCAATATCCCAACCCTCCTTTTCATTTATTAGATCAAAAGGAAGTCCCTAATGGTTGAGGAAAAGAAACTAACAATGGTTGAGGAAAGATAATAAGAAAAAGGAAACTACTGAAAATGGTAGAGGAAAGTCTCACCTATAGTGAGAGAAGATGCTCCTAGCAAGAGGAGAAGAAAAAAAGTTGACATAAGTATTTAAACTCTTATCTTTTCGGATTTTTTTTAGAGATATTACACGCTATATTGTTTCCCAATATCCTAAAAAAATTAATCTCTCATTCAAAATGTATCGGGTGAGAGACTTTACAACTTGTGTCGAGCTTCTGTCGATCTTCAACATTATCTTGATAGAAGTCTTTCTGTCAAGATTGCTGTCGAGCTTTAAAGAATAGCACTTCCTTCACTTGTTTCTTGGTCAGACTTGCATGGCTTCAATACTTAGCTTGAACACTTGTTTCTTGAAGTACTAAACTCATCCTAGATCTATCCAATTACAAGTAAAGTGCGTTTTGTCAAATGATTAGCCAATTATATAAATATGTCCCTAACAATCTCCCCATTTGGCAATCTATGACAAAATCACAACAAAACAAATAATCATGAGAGAAGTCTTAAATCACAAAACTCATAACCACTTATTGAATCACAAAATAAATCTAACCCTAACACCTAAACTCTTGAAAAAAATTGCGAGAAGAGAGTTCATGGCATGGTAGACTTTCATAGCCTATCTTTCTAAAAGACTTAAACATAAACTTATCAAGGCATCATGTGTGAAACAGAAATAAAGATTGCATACATAAAGAAACATTTGTATAAAGAAAGAAAAGAAACAACACATGTAGAGGTAGGTGAAAAAAAAAAAACATACATCATCATATATATGAAAATAAAGTACAATGTATATCAATAAATGGTCATAAGACCAGTGTACAAGAGGCTGTAACTAAAAAGAAAGAAAAGAAAATACATGTAAACCTCACTACATCCCTCAAAATCTACATACATTCCCCCTATAAAAAATTTCCTTTACTAACTCTTCCCCTAAGTACAAGACTACTCTCAAAGCCAAAACTACTCCCTTTTTTTTGTCACAAATGACAAAGGGCAAGTCACTGAGAGGTTGTCATCTCATCATCACTGGAAGAGCTAGCATCATCCTCATATATCAGCACCAGCATCATCATCCTCATCAGTTGAGGCCTTTGGAGAAGGAAAGGGAGAAGGTGCAAAGCCAACCATGCGAGCCGGTTTGCAGGCAATGTGACTGACTCGGGTGTTCATCTGACACATCTCATCTATGAGATAGTTGAGACGAGCATCCATCCTCTAAAGTTGTGCCATGATAGCATCAAGAGTCACACCAACTTCCAAGGAAGAAGGAGCAGAGGTGGAAAGAGTCGAAGAAGAAGGTGGAATAGCAGAAGCTGCAGGATCATCCATCTCCACTCGTGGCCATTTCAGTCGAAACTGGGCCTCACTCTGCTAAACAGAACTAGTGCTGATGGTACCCATGATGGTGAAAAGAGGAGAGAAAGGAATAGGAATGGAGAAGTGCCAAAGGATCTGTATGATAGCTGAAGGAAAGATGAGCTTATAACAGGTAGCGGTATCCTGATACACATCTGTAATAGATGTGATGAAGTGAGAGGGAAAGTCAATAGAAAGATCCTCCATCAAGGAAAGAAGAAAACGAGCACAAGGCTCAGTGATGGGGTTATAATGAGACCATGGAGTGAGAGTGAAGGTCATCACCATGTTCAAAAATCTCGGACCTTTTGCAAAGCCCAAGCAAGGGGTGTTTAGAAAACCACCCCAAAGAGAAGGTTTCTCACAAAAGTGAGAGATAAACACGTCTTTAGACACTGTCCTGAGACGCTCACAACTAGGGTAGTCAGGATGCGCTACCCTAGAAACATGTAGTACCTTGGATATAAGATCTAGAGTAACTACAATATGTGTACCTCTGAATCTTATATCCAAGGTATGCATGTTGGAGTAAAACTCCTGAGAGTAAAACTCTGTGCCTCAGAGGTATCGATGGCATGAATGTTGGATAAGCTCATCTTTACGAGCTTATCTCTCACTTTTGGCATGCATGTTGGACGAGCTTACCTCTATGCCTTAGAGGTATCAATGGCATGCATGTTGGAGTAAAACTCCTGAATGAACACGACCAGACACCTTTTGAGCTTCCCACAGAGGGACTCTCATCCCTGAGTCTGAATGACTTTGGGTAGAGCAGTGTAGAAGAAATCCGATAGGATGACCTGGTGTTCTAGATGAACACCACAATCCTAAAAGTTCTCAGAGAATTTTGTCTTGGCCTTCTCATCACAAAACAAGATATGAGATGGAATATAAGGATCAGAATAGGATGACCCGGAATCATGAATAGGGTTTCGAGCCAGAGTGGATTTGTGCTGTTTGGGTGCCATGGCGCAGTCTATCTGCGAGAGAGAGAGAGAGAGAGAGAGAGAGAGAGAGAGCATAACACATCACAAACCAGAAAAGGAAAGAAAAGATATAACATATGCATGAAAAATGCATGAACATGTGACGTCTAAACTTTAAAAGCATCATGGGTAAAAACCCAATACAAACCTACCAGCACTCAAACAACAATAATCAATCACACATCTAAAATACATGAAACATTGTTATAATGCAATGAGAATGCAATGCATGAGCATACATTACCAAAACAACACAACCCAACCCAAAAATTTCACAAAAATCTCAAAAACCTCGAATTTTTCAAAAACCCAAAACCTAGGTCTAAAATGCATGAATGCATGAAAATGAAGGGATTTATAACACTTACCAAGAGATTTAAGCTTGATCTAGGCCAAAAGAGGAGAGGGTAGAGTGATTTGAGTAAGAGGAGAGTGTTTAGGGTGAGAGAGAAGTGTTTTCTGTCGAGAGAGAATGAGAATAGTGAATCTGAAATTGCGCCTCAGCTATATATAAAAAACACATCTCAATGGATTGAAGATTCTATCGAGGATCTGTCGAGCACTAAATCTCGACAAAAATGAATCTGACGAGGTGCTGTCGAGGATCTATCGACAGCAAAACTCACTTCGATGGATCGAGAATCTATCGAGAATCTATCTAGCAGAAAAAATGATCAGAAATATAGCTCGATGGATTAAAGAAGCTGTTGAGAATCTATCAAGAAGAAGCTCAGAAATCTCGATGGATTGAGAATCTGTCGAGGTTTCTATCGAGGCTGAAGAAGGAAAGCTCGATAGAAATGAATCTGTCGAGGATTTGTCGAAAAGCTGTCGAGCTTGAAGAAAATGAGTTTTTTAAGGGAGGAAAAACACATAGATATAAATGCAACAAACAAGCAACTCAACCAAAGATCTAATCAACATGTTAAGCTCTTAAAACATTTCTCAACATATATGCAAAGCATACACAGATCCAAAACACATACACAGAGTAAACAAATCTAACCAATTTTATATTTCAAAAATAAGTTAGGAAAGTTTAGTGAGCATATATTAACGCATATATTCCTTGTGATAGCCAAATCACATTGTACCTACACAAGTATCAAAAGTAGCAAAGAGTATCAGTGTTATGTGTCAAAACATAGCAAGAGTGCATAAGTGTCTCATACTATGAAGATTTGGGACTTGAGAGAATCAAATACACTCACACACAATCATAACTACTTGATGGGAACTATCACCTTCGAGGTACATCCTATCACTTCCACATCTCCTAGAAACACACTTGCAACCATTTTTAAAAGTATTTTGATTCTTTTTGCTTTTGTATTCTTTGCATATTTTCTTTTTGAACATATAATGAATGGGCATATAAGAGAGAGAAGAAATACCCAATTATGTAAGCCAAAACATCACAATTTTTCTATGTCGAAGCACACAAATGTTATACACAATTGGCGGGCTTTAGTGGTGAGATGGTTATTTATGTCTTTCTTTTAGGATTTTCTAGTCTTTCTCATCAAAAAGAGTGATATGAGTGTTAAGTATAAAAGATTACTTAATCGTACTTATCACAAACACGAGCCACAAAGCTCACTTGCTTAGTTGTGCATTAAGATGCTCATCTAAGCAAGAAAAGATACAAAGTTTAAAAAACTTTGTTTCAAAGGCCATCCAGGTACACAAGTACCAATATACACAAACACACACTATTTTTTTTATTTTTCTGATTTTTCAATTTGTTTTTTATTTTATTTTTACAAAAAACAAATAAAGCAAAAACTGAAAAGTAACCAAACAAAAACATAAAGAAACACACAAAGCATAAAACTAGACTGACTCAAAAGCTAAAAAGCAAAACAAACAAGTAATGCATAAACATAAAGGGAGAGAGAAAAAAAATTACTGAATCACTTTGAGCCTTTTTCCTTCCACACCTTGAAAGGACCTTTCCTTTGTGTGAACCTTTGATCCTGAGGAGAGGGAGAAGAATTGAAACTATTTAGGTTCGAAAGGAACATAAGGGCCTTGAGAAGATCTCCCAGATAAGCTGAAGAGGATGGAAACTAATTCTGGTTTCCTGACAAAAGCATACTATGACTTTGTTGAGTGGCTAACCATTTATAGCAATTTGGACGAGTATGTCCTGAAGCTCCACAGTGATAACAGAAATGCAACTTCTTTTGTTGAGACTTTTTGTTATTTTCCTTCTTAGTCCTAGATTTTCTAGTCTCTTTCTTTTCAACCTTAGAGGTGTTCCTAGAATAGATTTGTCTTTATCTATGTTCTCACTAAATGTTTCAGTTTTAGATTCATTGTTCTTAGAATTAACATTATCAACAGGTGAGGGAAACATAGTTGTTTACTAGAAGAGGCAATATTAGGAGAAGAGAAATCATACCCCAACCTGGTTTTGTCAAAAGCAGCTTTCTAAAAACTCAGCATCTCATCGAGTTTTGCACTGCAAATCCTTTCCAATTGAGCTCTGACCTGGAACGGCTCCGCCTCAAGCTACTTTGTCCTTTCAGCAAGGAAGTTGGTCTCGAACCGCAAAGCTCCAATGGTTTGATTGGCTTTATCAACCTTGGTAGAAAGCTCCTCTCGATCTAGCTCCACATCATTTAGCTTCTTGGTGGCCAACCTATACAATTTCTCATGCTTCTCGAAAAACCTTGTACAACTTAGCATAGGCTGTATGGATGTCATCTTGATCGTCCATTTTCTCAAATTTGGATTCCACCAAGTCCTCTTCTTCATCCACTGCTTCTATGATCCCCTCAGTAGGATCTACTGTGGCAATGAAAGCACTCAAGATTCCCTTGTTGTCACTGTCATCTGACTCAGTCTCAGGCTTGGTATCACTCACATTTAACCATAACGTAAATATATGAATAATCATACCCTGGTGCTAAGGACATAGCACGATGTCAATTAAAGATGATGCTCTGTTCAAGTACACTACAACTACTGTCCACATCTTGAAATATCATTGTGACATTGGGAAAATTTAAAATCTTGTTCATATAGTATTTTTCCAGCCTGTATTGACATGACAAGCCCTAATAATTGAAATTGTAATGCTTGGACCATGAAATGAGGTTATAAATGCACTAAAATAATGATCTTCTTTCTACCCCACTAACTTCGTACATTGATTAAGTTATGAGTCGTAACACCTCAACATCAAATTATAGAATGCGAAACAAGTTTGGATCTACTTTAACAAATGGATCATCACAAGTTCCAGTAGATCAACAACTACAGACATACACAGACCACTATAAAGGAAAATGGGTTTGAAAGAAGAGAGATTTTTTTAATATACCAATATACACGTACGAGAGTCTTGGAAGTGTCAGGTACATCATGGTAGGCAAACCTACAAAACTAAATACAAATACCACCGCAATAGAGTTCACATAGCAGAACCACCATGGTCAACCTTATATGAGAAGAAGTGTGAGTTGGAGGTATATTGTCAATGACACGGGTTACAAGTTCCTAAGGCACATTCAGTCGAGTTACCTAGAGATGAACCTGCCAACATACTTGCTCGTCTTAAACAAGAGAACAATCAAATGCAAAAGCGACTAGACCATTTTCATGCAATCCAAAAAGTTAGAAAGCATCTAAAGGGCGCAAAAGCGAGCCATCAAGTCTATTAATGAAATTACTATGTTAGATGATGAAAGAGATATTTCAGACTTCTCGTATTCAAGCAATGATGATTTCCAAAAATTTCTACTTACGAACATTAGACATTGTTGTTAATGTCTACACACTCTATGCAATACAGAATGTTGTTGTTAATGTCTGACAAATGATGATTATGTACGTTCAACTTTTGCAAATCTAAAGATTAATTGTTCATTAACTTTGGCTAAGTTTATATGAACTCACTTGCTCATTTTTTTTCCTTGTTGGTATTTATTGCTACATATGATTCTTGTACTTTGGTTGGACAATGTCCTCTGCTTTGTAAATTAGGAAACACCTTAGGAAGTGAAATGCCTCCAGTTAGATATGTTAATGTTTCTAATATTATGTTTGTATAATTTGAAATGTTACACACATAACACTCATCACCCAAATTAGATTTATTATACATTACTTGTAGCAAAATTTAATAGATTCAATACATACAGACTCATCCAAATCACACAGACCAACCACTCTTTCACATAAAAATCATATGGCTCTTAAAGAAAGGACTCGCCGGAGTAGAATGGGGCCCAACTGGGACCATCACCAGCCATCAAGGTCTAGACACTCACATTTCTTCAAGATAATACTATCTTCCATCATGCGTGACATGAAACTGGTAATGTATTACATTGCTATGTCAGTATGTTGTAATGTTTTCAATGGATTGGCTAAGTTTATATGAAATCACTTGCTCATTTTTTCCCTACTGTTCTTTGTTGCTACATATGATTCTTATGCTTTGGTTGGACAATGTCCTCTACTTTGTAATGTAAGAAACACCCTACAAAGTGAAATGCCTCCAATTAGATATGTTGATATTTCCAATATTCTGTCTGTGTAATTTGAAATGTTACACACATAACACTCATCACTCAAATTAAATTTTTTGTACATTACTTATAGCAAAATTTAATAAATTTAATACATACATACTCATCCAAATCACATAAACCAACCACTCTTTCACAGAAAAACCATATGGCTCCTAAAGTAAGGACTCACTGAAGTAGAGTGGGGCCCAACTGGGACCATCACCGGCCGTCGAGGTGTAGACACTCACATTTCTTCAAGATAATACTCCCTTCAACCATGTGTGACATGAAACTGGTAATGTATTACATTGCTATGTCAGTATGTTGCAATGTTTTCTATTTTGGCAAGTTTATATGAAATCACTTGCTCATTGTTTTCCTGCTGTTCTTTGTTGCTATGTATGATTCTTATGCTTTTGTTGGATAATGTCCTCTACTTTGTAATGTAGGAAACACCTTAGGAAGTGAAATTCCTACAGTTGGATATGTTGTTGTTTCCAATATGTTGTCTGTGTAATTTGAAATTGGGAGTTTTTTTTTTTTTTTCATTTAAAGTGAATTACAAAAAGAACCAAGTTTTTTGACCTGTAATAAGAAAAATTTATTCTCACACAACACACTGTCACAACAATATTTGGTTTACTTAGAAATAGGGTAAAAGCTTAAAAGCCTAATTAGCCTCTAAAATGTTTCATTCAAGTTATTGGTTTACTGTAGCATTGCTCTAAACCTCCCTAATGTTGCAATTATGATAATCGGAAGCCATTTATGTAAACCTTGGAAGCACAGTTTTCTTCATGTAATTTTACATTGATGTTGAGAAAATGTAACTAAATTTTGTACCTGTAGAGACTCCCTGAAAAGTTTGTAAGGGAATATGGGGATAAACTCTCCAGTCTTGCTATACTCACTACTTCTAATAGTAGCATTTGGCAAGTAAGGTTAGAGAAGGCTAACACAGTTCGATATTGTTCAACCAAGTCATGTTTGCAGTTCTGCATGTGCTGCTCAATGGCTTAACACTATTGAACCTTGACCACAAGTACCCATCCACACTCACGTGAATACATAAATATGTAACCCTTTGCAATGCACCATTTTCAAGGATGCAAAGCATCCCTGAAAAGTTTATTCATCAATTTTGGGGGTAAGCTGTCCACCATTGCTACACTGGTGTTCGCAGTTCTACATGTGCTACTCAACAGCTCAACACTATTGAACCTTAACCACAAGTACCCATTCACACTCACATGAATACACAAATATGCAATCCTTTGCAATGAACAATTTTCAAGGATGCAGAGCATCCCTAAAAAGTTTATGCATTAATTTTAGAGGTGAGCAATCCACCATTACTACACTGATGTTCGCAACGATGCATGTGCAACTCAATAGCTCGACACTGTTGAACCCTATCTAGTCATATCATCCATACTCATGTCAATACATAGATATGCAACCTTTTGCAATGCACTGTTTTCAAGGATGCAGAGGATCCCTCAAAAGTTTAAGAAAAATCTTAGGGGTAAGCTGTCCACCACTGCTACACTGATGTTCACAGTTTTGCATATGCTGCTCAACAGTTTGACATTGTTGAACCATGTCCAGTCATATCATCCGCACTCACGTCAATACATAGATATGCAACCTTTTGCAATGCATTGTTTTCAAGGATGCAGAGGATCCCTCAAAAGTTTAAGAAAAATTTTAGGGGTGAGCTGTCCACCATTGCTATACTAATGTTCGTAATTCTGTATATGCTGCTCAACAGCTCACCACTGAAGAATACACTGTTGAGTCATATAATCTTTTTTTAGGTGAATACTTACCCTTACATATAATCACATCCACGTGAATACTTGACCTTGCAAAACTCCTATATATAGTCACATTTACATCTACCCTTGCAAAACATTTACACATACCAATCTAAAGTCACATTTCCTAATGTCGACACGCAATTGGATGCTACCTTGTTTTCCAGATAACTATAGAAGGGAGAGAGATTCTGATGTGAGGGAATAATATGCTGGACTAAGGCGGGAATGGGACTTCCGCATGAACAAGTCCAACACTTTGCATGATGATCTCGTGCGACTTGAAGAGCCTCTTGTCGATTATATCTCGCTCACACTGCCATGACAAAACATGGACCAATATCGGCATGCAGTGACTAGAATAAAAAAGGAAAACAATCTTATACTACTTTGTAGGTGCAAGTATCACATGCTACAACTTACGGAAGAGCTGGCCACCGCAACCAACAAGCAACTCACTCCGGCGGAACGTAATAATGTCCTCAACTACAAGGACTACCTATCAAAATGAATGCCTATGTATGACATCGCCTACCTAGGTTATATGTGATGTGTGTATTACGTCTAAGATTAAGTTAATAATGTTAGTACCGTTAGTTTTCAATGTGCAGTGCATGCATATGTTGACATCATGTAAGAATATTTAAGTTTTCTATGTTATGGGTGTAATAAATTGGTTTGATATGCCACAGATGCATATTGAAAAACATCTTGTGTGGGAATATTAACTTTTATGCGTTATGTGGGAATATTCAAGATTACGAATAACATGCATGCTTCTCATAATCAATAATAAGGTTTACATAGTACAAATGCAACAACAGTGACACACATACATCTAAAACATAGTTAAGGAAAATAATTCTCCAACAAAGTCCAATTACACCACCACACGATTACCCTTCATCTGACATCTCCACATCTGACTGATAAATGTCTATTGCAAGAAGTGATTGCATGTATTGTGCTTGCTCATACAACTTACATTCCACTAACTTTCGCCTCTTGACTTGGGTTCGATATCGATTAAAACATATCTTTATTCGATTATTTTCTTCTCTTATATGGTTTAGTGCTCTACGAAGTTCATCGATCGTGTCTCTTGGCATCTGCAATGTGAGTCGCCGAGATTACGAATAACGTGTATGCTTCTCACAATTGATAATAAGATTTACATAGTATAAATGCAACAACAATGACAAGTTAAGAAAAGTAGTTCTCCAACAAAGTCCAATTACATCACCACACGATTACTCTTCATCTGACATCTCCACGTCTGATTGATAAATGTCTGCTGCAACAAGTGATTGCATGGATCGTTCTTACTCGTACAACTAACACTCCACTAACTCTCGAATCTCGACTTGAGTCCGATATCGATTAAGACGTATCTTCATTCAATTATTTTCTTCTCTTATGCGGTTCAGTGCTTTATGAAGTTTGTCGATCGTGTCTCTTGGCATCTGCAATGCGAGTCGCCGAGGCACTAGCAACTTATAACCGACCAACTCATCATAAAACATTTCCTGTTCACAGAGTAACCAAGTCCACTCCTGCCTCATGGTATTGTGAACCCTTGCACTATTTCGCAAATTCGGATCGATTGGCTAGTTAAACTCATCTTCCAATACCCAAAAACGACCTATCACAGTCAACACATCACAAGGCCTATAGATGTAAGGGTTGCCAGAACTAGACCTTGATGCTGAATACAATAACATCAAATGATCAAGTTAACAGTGTGTATCAATTATTGGTAAATAATGTATAGCTGCATAAGATGGTACACGACAAAGACATTCATAAATTTGTGTACTATTACATTCTAAAAATAAAATGCTAACACTCACATCTGACCATAAACATTTGACGTTGTTGTTAATGTTTACACATTGTGTGCAATATAAAATGTTGTTATTAATGTCTAACAAATTATGATTATGTACGTTCAACTTTTGCAAATCTAAAGATTAACTGTTCATTAGTTTTAGCAAATCTAAAGATTTTTATTTTTTGTCAATAAAATTTACACCACCAAAGACCCAATATAAACCAATGCACACCCATAACACTCATTCAAGAAAATACCAAAGCACAAATGATACAAATTATCAAATGAAAATTCTTCTCTAACAAAAACATACATTATGGATGATAAACTTTTGTAATATCTAAAACTACTCTTTACCTGCACCACAAAATTCTCTATGTACTTCAAAAAAGAAAATGAGTTTCTCACTTGAGATGATAGAGAGATAACACCAACTTTCGGGAGGAAATTCTGAAAATGAGGAGAAACTGATCTGAAAATAAGGAGATTTTGTTTTGTGTATTAATGAGGTGAATAGAAGCATAACTCGATTATTCTAGAGTCGAGTATGGGTTAATAAACTCGACTTTTCCTTCATTAGGTTAAGCACACAACAAGAACACTTCACGTGCAAACAGGTAATTTGAATTCCCTCAGTAACTCGATTTCACAAGGACTGATTTTCTCCAATAACTCGGTTTCTCCATTGCCAAGATCTGAACAGTATATGCCAAATATTTTATTGCAGAAAAGCCACAGTGGCGATCCAGCGTGGCAACAACCTGCCCAAAACTCGATTTTGTAATAGTTGAGTTCCTTAAATAACTTGATTTTACAGTGATCAAGTATCGAAATAGAAACATGCTCCTAAATAGTTTTGAAACAGAACATATTGCTTGATTTTTTACTCAATAGAAGCAAAAGCCCATTTTCTCTGATTATATGGTATTGATTAATTAATGGTAACAAAATCCCCCCACCCCCCTAAAATAATAATAATAATAATGGGTATAAAAGCAATTGCGTCAAAACTAAGCAGCGGAGAGAAGAAAGAAGAAAGCTGAGAAAAAGCAATGGCGAGTGGAGGTGGTGGAAAGGTCTCCTTCAAAGTGACTCTCACCTCCGATCCAAAGCTTCCCTTCAAAGTGTTCGTTCAAATCAAACAATTTCTTCGTTCATTCTCATTCACCATCACCTTCGTAAATTAACTCTCTCTCTCTCTCTCTCTCTCAGGTTTAGCGTTCCAGAGGCAGCACCTTTCACCGCCGTTCTCAAATTCGCTGCCGAAGAGTTCAAAGTGCCTCCTCAGACCAGCGCTATCATCACCAACGGTACTTCTTTATCTCTCTCTCTCTCTCTCTCTATCTAGGGTTTGTCTTACATGTCGTTTCTGATCTTAATTTTCGTTTTTTTTTTTTTTTGGTATCTCGTAATCCAATTGATCAATTAGATTGTAAAATTTTGTAATTCATTATGCACATTGCAACTATCCCTAAAAATATTATCTAAGCAAAATTGGGAAATAGTGAATTAACAAGCCGAATCCAAGTGTCCTCAAGTTGCGAAAGATTGTGAATATATTTACAGCAAAAGCTGCTTTACTGAGAATTCTATATAAATGTTTATATGAGAAAATTTCTTGTTTTTAAAATTGAAACTTCTATGATGCACCCCGTAAATATGTACCATCTAGAATAATATATTACAATCTGAATTGTGGGGAGAGAAAGAGAGATTTTAACTCAAGCTTCTCAATTTAATTTCGAGTACTTCCCAAAAAAAAAAAAAAGCAAAACAAAACAAAAGCAAAAGGGCTAGGATGATTTTTTTTTTTTTTTTTTTTTTTTAAATAAGAAAAGATCTAAAAGGTTAGGCCTTGGTGCAATGGTTAGTGCCTTCCACCAAAAGCGACAGGTCATGGATTCGAGTCCAGGAATTAGCCTCTTCAAACAAAATTGGGGGTAAGGCTACCTACCATGATGTCTCCCAGACCCAGGAAAAGAGGAATTTTTGTGCACAGGGTATGATCTTTTTTTTTATAAGAAAAGATCTACGATGATATTGTAGCGCTGAGTCACTGACATATCTGGCAGGCTGATAATATCTTGTTGATTGAGACTTAGCCAGTTAAAGAGAAAGGACGTGTGATTACTGAAAAAGTAAAATGGTAGAGTAGTACCAAACTTCTCACTCTGACTTCTTTTCATGTTAACTTTGTCATATTTCATGCATGCAGATGGTGTTGGAATCAATCCTCAACAAAGTGCAGGTATGCCTCTACTGCTCAGTTTTAGTTTTTCCCGTCAATTTCTGTTCTTGTATTTTTTCATCTTTGTGTTTGAAGTTTTTAGCAACATTATATAACTCCACATATTTTATATAGTTTTTCAGTAAGAATCTGATTTTTGTGTTTAATACAGGCAATTTTGGATAAAAAATGATTGATTTATTCATTGCATTTGTCTAATTTCATAGTAGTTTTTTTTTTTTTTTTTTCCACTTCGTTTTTAGTGTACTCTGAATTAGGAACATGCATTGGTTAAAATTATGAACTCCTCCATTGTCATCCTATGTAGGATGGATGCAGTAGATTGATTGCCATTGTTGATCTAATCCGTAATCACATCCTGTAAACATGAATCCTTTAGATAAACAAGGCATTCGAAATGCCTTAGATTGGGTCCCCATTATTTCAATAAATTTGACCAGGCTTATATTGTAGGCCTATAGAATCTTGGTTTTGCTATAATCATATTTTTGATGTGATTGAATGTCTTTTGCCCCTGTCAATATTGGTGCTGCATAGCCTCCTTGTTTTTAATGCAATGCCCATATCTCAACTTAGCAATTTCCCCATCCTAATATTTCCAAGAAATTCTGTGGCTTTTACGACCACGCCTCATGAAGTAGAGGTCACTAGTTCCCTAGAAAGCACAGACAAGGCATTTGGGCTGCCGTGCCCGTGTCCAACACCACGAGGACATGGTTGGGACATGGCATGTGCAAAAAAAAAGAAAAAAGAAAAGGCTGAATGCTTGAAACACACTGTACCTCTGAATCAGTGATCTCCTTCCGCTTCTTCCTGTCACACGATCTCCTCCTGCTCCTGCTCCTGCTCCTGCTGCTTCTTCATCTTCTTCTTCTTTGTATTCTCGCAAAGTCGGGCCAAGCTTCTTGGATCTATTTCTATTTTGTAATTTCTCCCGTTTTCCCTTTTGTTTTGTCTATGTGTGCCTATGAAGCACGGGTGCGTTTCGGGACTCGGGTGCGGGTGCGGGTACGGGTGCGGGACTCGACAATTTTTGAAAAAGGCGGGTGTGGGTGCGGCGGGACTCGGCGATTAAAAAATTATTAAAAATATTTTTAATATATTACTAAGCATGCTTTTTTATATAATAATAATAGAAAACTCATATAATAATAATAGTATAGAAATAATAATAATAAAAAAATAAATAGATAATAATAAGTAAAAACAAAAAAAGTAGGAGGCTCTCACGTGTAGCTTCCCATTAAAAAAGAAAAAAAAAAGAAAAAAAAGGAAGATGTGGCTCTCAGTCTCTCACGTTTGGTCAGAGAGGCACAAAAAAACAAAGAAGTGTTTTTGTACTTATCAAGAAGGGAAAGAAGTTACAGAGCACTTCCCAAAAAAAAAAAAAAAACAGAGGACAACTCAGACTTAAGAAGACGATGCAAAGAAGAACACGAATAAGCAAAGATACGATTTCAGTCCACTGGCAACAGTGGCGTATCAATATCCAGTCCAGTCTAGAAGTTTTTTTTTTTTTTCCCTTATCGGCCGATTTCCTTTTTCCGGCCGAAACACGCCGATATTCTGCCGATACTATCCGATTTGGCCCAAATCAGCGCGAATCCGTCCGGTTCGGCGCGAATCGGCGTGCGTCGAAGCCGAATCGGCGCGAGTCGGGGCCGATTTGAGCCGCGTCGGCGCGAGTCGGGAAATCCATGTGGCACGACGCGGCACGGACGCGCGGTCTGCGGCGTCCCTCCCGCGTCGCCGCGTCCCGCCACGTCGGACGCGGGTGCGCTGGGTCCGGAGCCGCGTCCGTGCATCCCAGATGTGTGCTTAGGCCAACTTCTTAGATCTATTTTACACTGTAACACATGTGAAGTATTTATCTCACCTTCCAACCCACGTGAATAGCTTAATATACGTATCCCTGTCACACCCGTGTTCAAATTTTCAAAAATTGCCGTGTCACCATATTGTACCCGTGCTTGTATCCATGCAGGTGCTTCCTAGCTAGTTCCAATCTCCCCTTCCCTGGATTTACGAGGACCTCTGTATTAACCACTTTCTATCATTGTGCCGTTCATTTCTGTCTGTCCATAGAAACCATGTTGTAGTGAGAAATAGTTTGAGACTTACAACCCCTTGCTTCTGCAAAAACCCAATCAACCAGATCACCTCATGTCCCATACTGCAATTGTGGACCCAGTAAATCAACTGTAAATCTTTGCCATGCCTTCCTCAAGGGCATTACCATGGCACATGTAAATTTTTTTCTGCTTCCTCGTGACTGGCTTCACATGTAAAATTGGATATGCTTATCAAAAAGACCAGGTTTTAATGGGTGAAATATCCTGCATGCCCAGGAAGAGAAGACCTTGACTTTGTTGGGCACCTAGATGCTCCAAAGTTAGTTCCAAATTGATTGCATGTGAACACCTGCAGGTGAACCTCCATCGCTCTCTAGTGACTGTTTCTCTAACAAAAAAATAAGCACTCTTGACTGAAAACTCCCATTCAATGTTCCTGCCCACATAATGGAGTCACTTGGCTACCTTACAATTAAGGTGTCTTTATAATTGAAGCTTCATAGGGGAAAAATAAATCATACACTTCGTCCAAGCACCAAGTCATAATATTCTCATCAATAAAGCATCCTTGCTAAAAAGATGACTTGGGAGTAACAATTCTAAAGGTGCTTGGCTTTAGAACCCAACTGTCAAATTTTTATTTGATGACCATCCCCTACATCTAACCCCATGGTAAGAATCTTCCTGGCACCCAAAATAATTCTCCATGCATTCATTGAAAGGCAATCCCACATTTAAAAAAGAGATGGATGGAAAATAACAAGGCTTTGCAAGAAGAGCTAAATTGAAATTGTGCAAGTTACAAAAGCTCATTCCCCCAAATCTCTTAGTTCTACATAATTTAGACCAACTTATCCGGTTATCCAATGACTTTTCTTTTCATCAGCCCTCCCCCCACCAAAATTTACTCATCATAGAGTTGAGTTCCACGCATCTTCATTCCCTTAAATGGTCCATGAAATCTCATTGGAAGAACTTCATTGAGATGCTTTGTCATGAAGAAATTTGTATTCCTGTCTCCTCACAACCGGCCACCCTTGAACACCTTTGTTGACTGAAGTCTGAATCAAACAGCTCATCCATATCTCTTGATCAAACAGCCTATCCAATTTTTTTCAGACTTGTGCACAACTGACTGAATCATATGACTCATTAGACTCCAACAACTGCAATTGGAGGTGTTTATTCTCCATTGCTTGACTGTTGGAGCTCTTATGAACCAGCAGAACTGAAGAAAGCCAAAGGCCACAAGGCATGGCCTGCCACTTCCCTGTAATGATCATTGGCACTTGGTTGGGCTGTCTCCTTTATTGAAGTTACAGGTCCTACCATCGTCTCTTTGTTTTGATCTGCCAAACAATTGGTAGCAGCCTGGAGCCCAAGCTCCAAATTGTAGAGGCTTTCTCTTAGATGGACCCGAATAATAACCTGGACCTCCGAGAAGCCACTTATTCACTATGTCCAAGACAGCCACACACAGCCAAAAGTGGGAAGATACCCATGTTGACTGACTGAGTAGAACCCAAACAAAAATTCTTCCCCTCAACTGGGCGCCAGGGGCTTGGTGACATGAAGACCAATTTGAATTTGCATAAACCGTCCCCGAGCTATACCATCTGCTGGTATATCCATGTCATGTAACGTTCCCAAAGCTTTCCCAATTCAATCTCCAACCTCCAGTGTCGTACTAAACAGGGGAAAGTTGAAAACCCTTACTGAAAAGCCGCATCAGTAGAGACTATGTTCACTGGCAACATCAATTGATCAAAATCCACCATGAGCTTTGCTGGTACACTTTTTCCATATCCTACCATGTCATGAAAGTGAATTGTCCAGTTATCACCAACGTCACGATCAGGCATGCGCATTGGTTTCCATAACAAACGAAGAGTCGTTTGCATAGCTTCTTGGTCAGAAGATTGGTCTGTTAGTACTTTTACAAGGAGACTGGATTGACCCTTAGTCTGCTAATCATGGACCAAACTATCAGTCACAAAAACTTGGAAGCTTTTGCATCTGATAGTGTAAACTTCTGCCACATCTCAAACAAATCATCTTCCATCATTAGAACCCACAATATCCCTTAGGAAGCTGACACAAAAAAGGAAAGGTTTTTTTATTGAGGAAATGTTATTGCGAGAATTATGATAATGGTCTGAGCACCATACTTTGAATTGGTCGTTTATAGTTTAAATCCCTTTTATAAGAAAATAATATGATGTTTCTTATGCTTTTTCTTATTGAAGGAAAATTTTAGGTTAAAAACCACCATATCATGCTGTACATTCATGTGCCAGTTCCGGAGAGCTATGAAGTTGGTATTATTATACGAACAAAGTTTAGTTACAAAATTGGTTGTAGCCACTCAATAAAATAAATATTATTACATATTTTGAAAATTTAACCGTAAATTGCATATTCTTTATACTCTTAATATACATGTCAAATTTAGTGTCAATCGGATAATATTTATTATATGATTTATAAGTTTATATTTTATATACAAATTTAAACTACGAAAACTTGTAATTTAAATAATTTATTGATGACATAGCTATTGATATTTAATTTTCTAGAAATTTGCAAGTATTGAAGATATAAGAAAAATATGTAATCCAATGATAGATTTGTCAAAATTCACCTTCAATAAAAAGATATTGAAAAATGTTGTAAACTTAGGTTACAACCAATTTTGTAAATTTGTTCTTATTATAATGATGTTTGGGTGGCACACCATAATTTTGCATATGTTATTTGCAATTTAGATCCATGGTTTCACGAAAAAATTATCTCACTCTGCAGGCAATGTCTTCCTCAAACATGGTTCTGAACTTCGCCTCATACCTCGTGATAGGGTTGGAGCTTCCATGATATGAAAGCTGCATTGTTATCAGTGCGAAAAGACTGGCCAATCTTTAGTTAAACTGGGTACTTTCCTGAGTTTTTGTATTTCCTTTACAAGTTAGAAAGAGTTCTATACTCTCTGCGCCTCATACTAGCGTAATAACTGACATAAACCTTTATTTATAAAGATGTAAGATGTCTATGATAAATAATTGTGGAAGGATTTAAAGGATAATTTAACCAGAGGATAAAGAAAGAAAGAAGACCATCTTCCTAAAAATAAATAAATAAATAAAATAAGAACATAAATAAATTCAAAAAGTTAACATCCTGGGTTCTACAATTTTTTTTTTTCTTCTGATTCACAGGGTCGAGTGTAAGGTTTTTATTTCTAGGCCGCAAGGCTTAGCCCTTGCCCCAGGCCGGTATAGTTGCTGCTTCAATTGAGTCAAGTTTTCCATATGTGACCATACGACCTTTGTTGATAAGATTAGGCTTGAATTTAGCTTAAAAACTTTATGAAAGTTAATTTGCCTGATTTTGTATCTCATGATCATTGAAAGAACTTTTGAAAATTGCTTATAAATATAAATTATACGTTAGCATCATCAACATCAAATCCGCCACCTCCAGAAAGGGGATTTGTGAAAGTTGGAAAGAGGGCCTGGTGAATTAATGAGCTCCGTTTCTTGTACAACAGATCTATAACCTAATTTTAGTATAATCATGTGTTATATTTCTCTTTGGTTTTAAATATGATATTTGATGAATCTTTGCCAAATAATTAAAGAGGAAGTTCAAAGATTCGAGTTAATCTACTGGGATTTTGTGTAAGTATCCCAAATGATATCTCAGATCTATTTTAATGTTGTACCAAGTGTCCTACCAATATGAAATTACTTATCCTATCGAAAAAATTGAAATTATATATATATTTTTTTAATTATAAATTATATTAAACTAACCTAAACTAAAACTTAAGTACAAACTTGAATGAATATTCTAAAATACTAACGTTGGCTTTTCAATACATTTTCATTGTATGGTTATACCAAAAATTATTGTATTGTTATATATAAATAGGTCTAGCTCAATTTGCTGGGCATGTGAATGATATGAGGATCTGGCTGGGAGAGTGACCTCCACCCATTCAGTTTCAAGTGAAGTGTGATTCTCGGAAAAAAAAAAAAAAAAGTTTCAAGTACAGTGTGATGCTGTATTTGTTTCGCCATGCTAATTGTTCTCTTATTGATGTACCTGATCTGTCTTGATTTGTTGGAATTCAATGAAGCTAATTCCGATTAATTAAAAAAAAGGTCAACAAACTACGTGCTAGACATATTGTGACGATTTCAGCAGTGTTTTTGTTCTAAACCTATTGCAGCGGTTTTTTGAGTTTATTGCGGTGATTCTGACTTCTGACTCTTGCTATGGATAATTTCCTATAATGTCTTTTTCCTTATTAAAATGGAATAATTCAGGATAAAGTGATAAAACATTTGTATAATCTTTTTTTTTTTCTTTTTTTGTTCATAAACCAAATATGAAATCTCTCATTCACAATGAGTCAATGACTATAGACATTTATAGTATTTGGCTATTTGCTAGCAGTATTATATACCTTCTATTTTTTAGCATTTCTTGAGAGATTGTAATATTGCTAAAGTTTCTGGTCCAGAAGTCAATTGCCTTGCTCCCCCCAGATTTCCTTGATCCTGATTTGAAATTTGAAGGACTGGATTTATAAAATTTAGGCATTTTAATTTAATTCCCATGCATGATCATAGTGATTTTTCTCTTGAAAAGTGTGACTTTCTTCATGGCATTTGGTTCCTCTGGCTACAGAGAAACAACTGGATGTTCAAACAAATTAGGCCCAACCCAAATCTTTCCTTGGAGGTTCAGAGTAGGGTTATGGAATTTTGCCTCATCATCTCTTCAAAAATTTCCCGTAGTGATGGCAGTATTACTATTAGATAGATCAAATGGGGTAAAACTTTTCTCAAATTGGTACAAGTTAAACACTGATAGATCCTCCTTAGGTAATCCTGGAAAGTCACACTTCATATTCAAATTGGTCTCAGTCTATGCCATCAACTTCATATTCAATCTCCGATAGTTGAATTGGATGCTTCTGTGATTGTTAACTTGTTAATTAATGATAACAGTTTTTTAGGTCATTATCCCCATTGGATCAGACTATTCCCCATCACAAGATTCAACACTACTTCAGGGAGACCAATAGTGCTGAGGGTGCCGACACTTAGGCAAGATTTGGAGTTGATTATGTATGTGTTTGGATAGAACTTATCGTGCCTCTACGTTTTCTATTTCATGTTCCCTTTTTTTTTTTTTTTTTTAGCTCATAAACAGTAAAATCACATAGATTTACTGTGCAAGAGATAATTATCACTGTTCACTCACTGTAGTAGTACTGTTCACGCACTGTAGTAGCACTGTTTATGCATTTAAAAATATTAAAAATGGGTCCCACGATACTATTTACACATTTAAAAATTATTTTATTACAGTATTTTCAGTTTTCAGTTTTCAGTTTTCAGTTTTCAATTTCAGCAAAAATAAGTTGTATCCAAACGGATCTTATGTATTTTTTTATTTACCCTACTTGTATTTTGAACCGAATTAGGTTTGATGCCATTGGTACCACTTATTGTAGGCATTGCTGTAGAAGTGCTGTAATTCTTTAGTTTTGTCTTAATATATATTCCAGTTAACAATCAAAAAAATTAAAATTAAAAAAAAAAAAAAGATTTTTTAAGCACAATAGCTAATAGCTAAAAACTTATTGATATTTTCCCATGTCTATTCAAGGAGTACGAGCTAATTTATATGTCAGAATTTGCATCACCTCGTTTTCATTGTTTTAAATGTGAAGGAGAAAGAAAAGTAACTGATTTTATAGAAGTCAACTTGGTCAGCTTCTATTGGAATGGAAATGGGGATGACTTGCATGCATTTATTATTTTATTTTATTTTTTTATAGACGAGATGGTATTTTAAACCGAAGAACATTCTTAAAAAAAAAAAAAATATGTTTTTTTTTCTTTTAAACTCATAACGTTCACTCTATGATAATTGTTCTTTTATCACCATGTTAATACATTAATTGATTTTTAGTTTACACGGAAATTGAATCATAAATCTCTTATTTGACACTAACTAACTTTTAGCATACGTGATAATTGAACCAAAAATCTCCTATTTGATGACAAAAAAAATTTATTAATTAAATTAGCTAAAAACACACGAGATTACATACGTTTGTCCCTGTAATTTATTTAGACCAAAGTGCAGATTTGAGGATAATATTTTTTTAATTTATTTTTATGAATAAGAATAATTAATTGTTTCTAAGAGCATCCGCAACTGGACTTCTAAATGCCATATTTAAGCATGTTTTAGCATTAAGGCATTAAAAGTAAGCTCCAACCGGACTTGTCAAATTGTAAAATTATAAAAAAGTTTACAATTGTGCTATAGTACCATCTTAAATGTAAGATGGGACTGTAGCTCAATTCTAAAAATAAATATTGTTTTTTATTCAGCACTCTCTCTCAGCACTCTCACTTTAACTCTCTCTCCGTGTGACTATGTACTCACTCCCTCTCTCATTCAAGACTTGCCACTGGAGCTGCTTGGGCCATTCTGCATGGAGTTCATCGTGGGGCGTGTGGGTTGTGGCTAGTCGTGCGTGGAGATCGGTGTGGCGAGGTGGGTTTTGATTTTGGGTGGGTTCAAATGGGGTTTTGATTGGCGGAAGGAGATCGGGTGGGTTCCGATGGAGTTTTGATCAGCGTGGGTTCTGCGGAGATCGGAGTTTTGATAGGCGTATATGGAGATTGGGTTTTGATTGCGTGGGTTTCATTCCAATGGGGTTTTGATAGAGTGGATTTTTCTGGTGGGCGTGTGGCGTGGTGGTGGTGGTGATTGGTGGTTTGTTGGGGTTTGGTGGCAATGGCGTGGGTTTGGTTTTTTACTAGAGGATGCTGTGTTTTTTTTTTTTTTTTTTTTTTTTTTTTTTTTTTGGGTGTTGACGGTAGATTATGGGTTGCTGGTGCTGATGGTGTCAGGTGTGTATAGTGCAGCAGTGGTGGTGATTGTGGTTCTTGAACAGAAAGAAAGAGAGAAAAAAATAAATAATGGGTTGTATTGTAAATGATGGTGAATGTGAGATATATTATTTTATTGTGTTGAAATATTATATTAATGAGTAGAATAGGAAAATAAAAGTTGGGATGTTGGAAGTATTGTATAATTGATAAATTAGCTTTTTGAAATGGTAAAATATAATAAGATAGCAAAACCGGTTAGAGATGCTCTAAACCCATTTTATTCTTCAAGGGAAAAGACCCAAAAAGTAAAGAGATGAGATAAAAATGGGTCTATCCCATTTACAAAAAGCAACCCGTCAGACCAAATTGTGAGAAAAAAAAAGGGATAAATTATGAATTTGATCTCTATTCTTTACACAATATTTCAATTTGGTCTCTAACTATTTAATTGTATCAAACCTTTTAGTATCGTGTCAATTTAGTCCATCCCGTTATTTCTTGAATGGAAATTGTTGAAACTAAATTGACGTGACACTGAAAGGTTGGAGATCAAATTGACACGATTAAAATGTTAAAGAACCAAATTAAAATATAGTATAAAATGTAGGAATTAAATACATAGTTTACCCAAAATAAAAAATATATAAAAATAACATCTCCAAATACAAAAGTAAAACTCCAACAACAAAGAGAGCTAAGGGCAGACTTTAACTCAGTAAGGGCAGACGGTATGTGGATAACACTAGAGCCTGCCAGCCAAAACTTTTAAATCCTCTCTTATCACCTGTGTCAGCCTCATGTGCTTATAATCACCGCAAGCGGCCATTAAAACTGAAGACATAGACACATTGATTGCTAGCAAATTATTAAGTTGGCTGGGACTGTGAGGTGTAGGTCCACAAAACACAATGGCCACCGTATCTATCTGCGGTCGATCGGTCTATCTACATTTCTAGGAGGTTAGGAAAAGTGAAGACAAATGCATTTAGATACTGTATCTAACCAAAATGGCTATTTAATTGACACTGTGAATCTCTATACATCGACCCCATCACATTTACTGTGTCTCCCCAACAACCTTTCTTTCTTCCACGTTCATTCCCAGCTACTTCAAGCTTTATTGGCATATTCTCGAGTCCTCTATTATTGTACTAGTATCTTAAAAAAATAAAAATAAATAAATAAATAAATAAAAGAAGAAGAAAGCAAGGCAACTCATACAAGTTTTGCACCAAGTGAGGATTCTTGGACCTTGGTACATTTTACAGATTTTCGTTAGTGATCTGAGTCATCTGACTATGAACATCCATGCCCTTTGTATTTATGTTAGTTATACAAGGGTGGACGTATTGCTACAATGCATTCTGGTTAGAATGGTGGATGACCAACCATCCTAAGATCATGTTATTGTTTCTCAAAAAAAAAAAAATCATGTTGTTGGTGTTTAATTATGCACAATCCACAGGCTTACTTAACAACAAGAACAACAGCAGCAACAACAACAATAAATATATATATATATATATATATATATGTATACTCTCTTTTTTTCTTTTCTTTTTAATTATGTGGTTAAATAATTACAAACGGTTTTTTATGGCTTGTTTATTCTAGTCAAGAGAATCAATCTCATATCGGAGGCCATACCGGTTTGGCCAGTGAAATGATGTATTTTAGTACCGATCAATACCAATGTACTGTTTCGGATTTACCGTTATATAAGGCAAAACTTAGGTACAATACTTATATGATGTTCCTTAAGTTCCTCTCTTAAGATTTTGCCTCATAAATTTTTTCTCATAAGATAGAAGTATATTTTTTAATTAACCACATGGCTGAATTTTAAGAGAGAAACCTAAGTAACAGCATCTAAGATACTGTATCTAAATTTTGTCTATATGTGTGTGTGTGTAGGGCAAGACTTAGGTACAGTACTTATATGCTATTTGGGTTCTCCCTCTGAAGATTCTGTCATGTAGATTTTTCTTCATTAGATTGAAGTGTATTTTTTAGTTAAGCAACTACATGGTTCAATCTTAAGTAAGGAAATTAAGGAACAACACTTAAAGTATTTTACCTAAGTTTTGTCTATATATATATGAGTCATGCTAATAAGTGCCTTTTAGGGTATTAGTTAACAATCCATTTTAGGAAAATTTTTACACCAATTTTATAAGAAATGAAAAAAACTGTCAAAATATTAATTATTTTTTTCCTATAAAATTTTTATTTAAATAAATTATTAGCTAATACCCTAAAGACATTTGTTAGTATTTTCCTCTCTCAGTGTGTGTGTATATATATATATATATATAATATATATATATAAATAAAAGCTCAATAACTCAAAAGTGGCTGGCACGTTGTACAACTCAATTAATAATAATAATATAAAAAACACACAAAAGTTACTTTTGTTGATAATTAACAGCAAACCAAATATTAAAGTAAAGAGAATACATTTTGGTCGAGCTGGTGTAAAGCAACTCTTTTACACCAATAATAAAGTGTCCTGTCAGCCAATAACTTTAAGCTTAATACTCCTTGTTACACACGATTATAACCCACATAATATCCCAAAACTTAAGCGTATTCTTTTCTCTAATCCCTCTTATCTATGTTTCTCTCTTTGTCTCATCAAAACCCAGTGCCGATGTGCCATCACCCACACCACCTCTAATCTGCCATCACCCAATGATGATGCTCCAACAACCGAGTCCAAAAAATCGGGAAGCATGGCGGCAGAGTGCGATAGCATGAGGCGAGCTTGTTTTTCCAAAAACGCTCTTATCTTTACTTTGAAGGGCTGCATGTCCTGGGTTTTAGTGGGGAAGGTATGGAAGTCGTAGAGATCGGCAAAGATCCTCCTCTCCATCCTCTTCATCGACCTCTTGTTCACTACCATCGTCACCAACTTACCAAATCTACCACCAAGAAGAAGAAGAAGAAGATGAGTGATTTTAACAATAAACAGTCCTACAATAATAAGTGATGAATGAGTGTGTGTATTTGAGTGGGTGGGGCTGTTTTATGTTTTGTTTTATTATTTGGGGCTTCGTTTCTTCTTCATCTTCTTCTTTACTAAATTTTGATGGATTTGCTGGGTTTTTTGTTGTTTAGGTTGTTAGGGTTTTTGTTGCTAGATGCACAGAATGATTGGGGGGGGTTTTGTTGATTGGGTTTGTTGGCTCAATCTAGTATATTTTCAAAAAAAGAAGGAAACATGCAATCTATGCTTGGCCTTCCAGTGCTCACAAATGATATGTCAGAATCTGGAATGTAAAGCTTAAATGCTTTGGTCAAAGAAGCTCTAGCAGATTGGCGTTGGGTTTTGATGAGAGGGAGAGAGAATGTATTCTCTAAAGTAAATGCTTTGAATTTCAAACACTTTGTTCATGTGAGCAGTGAGAGTCTTGAAAAAACACCACAAAACAAAAGAGGAAGACGAAGCTATAGCGGCAAAATTAAAGAGATGTACGAACTAAACAGAAAAAAATAAATAAATAAATAAATAACCAATGGGAGAAGGGGAGATGACCGGTGATCTAGAGGTTGTGGTGATGGAGCGAAGTAGGCTGTCTGTCACTACTTTTTCTTCTTTTTTCTTATTGTTTTCTGTGCTGACCGATTCATGTTTTAAGGTTGAGATGCCCGATATTCGCCGGTACATCCGGCATTGTCTGGTGGGGATTCTAGCATTTTGCCCTTATTTTTAAAAAAATTTAGCAATATGTCCCTGTTTTGAAACTATTTAGGTCCGTGCCCCTGTTTTGAAACTCGATTTTCTAAAAATCAAGTTTCAATGAAAAACTCAATTTGTAGAAAATCAAGTATGGGGCGATCAAACTAAAAAAAAAATTTGCATTGAACTCGAGTTCATGGAGCTCGAGTTCCATTTAAAATGCCACTATAGGACAATCAAAATGTAGCTATAGGTTTGGCCCGATCAAACTTTAAAAAAATAAAAATAAAAAAATAAAAAATTTGCATGGAACTCAAGTTCATAGAGCTCGAGTTCCATTTAAAATGCCACTATAGGACAATCAAAACGTAGCTATAGGTATGGAACTCGAGTTCCATGCAATTTTCTTTTCAAGTTTGATCGGGCATAACTTGATTTTAAACCAATTGAAACTCGATTTTATTAAAATCGAGTTTCTCCTAAATAGTTTCAAAATAAGGATTGTGGGACCAGAGAATCTACGACCCTGGCCCACTTTACATTAAGGCCCAAAGCCTAAGCTGAGAAGAACAATTGCCGAGGACGCATAATAAAAGTCCAAAAAATGGCCTAAAGATCTGGCCGAGGACGATCTTATGCTCGGCACCCCACAGAACGCCTGAAGGAAAGGACGAGCTCAGTGTAGGGGCAGGACAAGTGAAAAAGCTGTCAATACTGTAATAAAGAACTCTACGTCTGACAGGTCCATGCTCTTCACCATACTATTCAACTTTTACAACTACTCCCAACCACTCTAGGTATGGGCTGATAGGACAAGTCTCCACCCCAGAAAGTGAAACTTACACGTGGACATTGAAAGGAAAGTAACTACTAGTATAAAAGGGAAGAAGAACCAAGGGGGAAGGGGATCCCCCAGACAAAGAAGTCCTAAAAGAGGGAGAATGAGAAGAACACTAAGTTCCTCGGACGGGGTCCGATGACCAAAACCCCACAGGTCTCACCGAAGGAAGGTTTTGTTAGTCACGCCAGGTCCACCCTCATATAAACTTCCATAAAAACCATGATTAGACCGCTGTCCGGTGACCAAGGCCTAGCCTTTCAAGCTCACACTCTACAAATTATATTGTTTGGGCCATTTACGTACGAGCCCAATATCATTCGTGGGTCGTTATTAATTGTGTCCTTACAGGGACATATTGTTATTTTTTTTATTTTTTTTATTTTTTATTTTTAAATAAGAGTAAAATGCTAGAATCTCCATTGTACGATATAGGGCGGTATTTTGAGCAGTACAAATCATAGGGATTTCTGTACCGGTTAGCTCACCGAAACAATGAATTTAAGCCGTACCGGGCGGTACGGTACCATATTCCCACCACTCTAGTTCCAATTTAAAATGAGAGAGAGTTTTTTTTTTTTTTTTTTTTTTTTTTTTTTTTTTGAAAGCAAGGCATTCATTCATTCAATAATATGTAAAGAATCTTGGTACAAAGCCTCCACCGCCGGTAGTGGTGAATCCTCTATCCAATAGACTACTTCATTAATATTTTTTGCATACTTAGCTAAAGAATGCGCAACCATATTCCCCCCTCTCTTAATAGAACTTATTGAAGTCTACAGCATCCCATCCAGATAAACACAAATATCATCATATATATGTCCAAGCAAGAAGTTATGGCAAGACAAACCTGAGATAGCTCTCATCACTGTGCTATTATCGCCTTCAATTACAAGCTCTGAAAATCCAGCTTCCATGGCGAAAACCACTACCTGTCGACTAGCCAAAGCTTTGGCCTCTTCACTATTTCTCACATAGGGCCCCTTAGCCAACATCTCAGCCATTACTTCCCCTTGTGCATTTCGGATTATTGCTCCAAGAGAGTTTTAAAAGTACATGGTTAAATGATTAAATTTAGCATAAGCTTTTGGGACAATCAATATCATAAGTTTTTGGGACAAATGGTATTTTATGACTCCTCCACTCTAGCTTCAATTTAAAATGAGGGAGAGTTTTAAAAGTATGTGATTAAATAATGATTAAATTTAGCATAAACTTCTGAGACAATCGATATTTTAACAACCTTAATCTAAATTTTTTGTCATTTATGAATCCTTAATAAATTAATTAGACTCGATCATATTTATTTATTATATTCTATTCTATTCTATCTAAGTTATATATACTCATAAAATTCCTAGATCTTGATGAGATGAGAAAATGAAAAATTTACACCTGATCTGGCTCCTGGGAGAGTTTTGTGCCAACTTTTGCATGAGTGGCTTACCCTTTGATGAGCACGTAGGGAACAGCCATAGATTCACACACAAACCACGGATTAAAATACTAAAATCAATACAAATCGAAGTGGACAAAAAGTAATCAAAATAATTCATTGTAAGAATAAATTTTTTGGGGGAATAAAAAAGGAAAGGAATGTGCGCCATTGTTCCAATTCTTATTTGTTTTGTTCCCTGGGCAACCATCAGAAAAGGATGCATGAACTGATCAAATTATAACCATATTACATCGACATGGTAAAAGGCCATGTCAATTGGATTCGGGTTTGACCTGGAATTGGATTCGAGTGATATTGGGTACAGATTAAAAATGTGTTGTCTTAGATTGGACTGTAAAACTTATGACCCTTATTCAATCTTTTCATGGCCTGGTCAACCCGGTATGATTCAAATTATTTTCAGACGCAAAAATTAAAAACCAAACTTAATAATACTGTCTTTGTTCAAAACAAAAAAAAACAGCCAAGAATAAAAGTTATATTATAATATTAAATTTTTTAGTTTAGACGATCTAAGGTTCACTAAATTGAAACCTTCAACCTATCGAAAAAAAATTTGAAACCTTCAAACCTTGACCTCGTTAACAAGAATCTATGTGTCTATTAGAAGAAAAGAACCTAGAAAAGAAATGAAATAAAGAAAATAGTAAGAAGTGAAAGTTTAAAACATGTTTACATAGAGTTAGAAAGACAACATAAGATATATAAATATATATATATATATATATTTTTTTTTTTTTAATTCCTTTGAAAACTGGTCGACCCAACTTGACTCATCATTTTAGCATATAGAGTTTAGGTTAACCCGTTTTTCACTAGTCTAGAAAAACCTTACACATAGTTAAAATTTCTTTCTTTGGGTTTGAGTATTTATTGAATCCGAGTCAATTTAGTGTTCAATTGTTTGATAACCATCTCTATATTACATTTAGGGTTGTGCATGAGTTGGGTTGGAGAATTTTTTTCAATCCATTCCAAGTTTGTCGGGTTCAGCAATTGTCAACCCTCCCCACATGGATCAAGTTGGGTTGGTAAGTTGTACTTACATATGTGTTTCATACTTTATATAAAAAAAAAAAAGACTTTCATTGATTATTTAGTCACTTTTTAAATATATTATAATAATTAACGTAATATACTTAAATTATAATTAAAATTTTCAAATTCATAAAAAAATTCCTTAAATTACCAAAATAAATTAAATTAAAATTTAAAATAAAGGTGATAAAATAAAACACACACGCATATATATATATATATATATATATGTATGTATGTATATGTATGGTGGTGGGTCAGTTGGGTTGAAAAAATTCTTAACCCAAATCCAACATGACCTGAGAGTAAAAATAAAATTCCAACCCAACCCGACCCACGAAAACCAACCCAAGGTGCCGGGTTGAAATGGATTGGATTGTTTTTGTTAGGTTAGTGGGTTGAATGCACACCTCTAATTACATCTATAAGATTGAGTTAACCATAATCCTCCTAAAAAGAATTCTAGCTTTGCCACTATTGAGGGTAAATATGAGCTTTTATATTATATCATTATAGAATTAATTCTCTTTCTTTTATTAAAAATAATAATAATGTGATATAATTTATTGGAATATATAAACATATAGTTTATATAGAATGCTTATTGAATTTAATCTTAAAAAAAAAAAAGTTGTGATAATATATGGGTTTTACTAACGTATGCTCTTAGGACATATGTTAGTAAGCCATTTTAGAAATGTTTTTATGGGAAACTAAAAAAAGTGATTAATTTTTTTGACCTTTTTTTCATTCCTCATAAAAAGTTTTTTAAAATAGATAATTAATATATACATTTACCACACCCATAATATATTTGTTCAATTATGAATGTCTTTGTCATCTGTTTCTCACTGCTGTGGTACAAGTTGTCCATCTCCTTCCCTTATTTTTTAGTGTCTTTTCGGCTTGTCTAAGTCAATTGCAACGACTTCTTGCAATATCTGACTTCAACGGTACATAGTTTTGGACTAAAATCCAGTGTAATACCTAAGGTATTGCACGGTGCAATTTACCTTCCACTCTCTCACAATTTTTTTTTTACATTTTACTTTTTAAATTTTTATTTTTTACTTTTGTTAACTTTTATCTTAACTTTTTTTAATTAATAATTCAGATTAAAAGTTGTTTTTTGTAATTATCAATCTTAATCATTAATAGTAATTACATCAAGTGCAATGCATAGGGTATCGCACTTGATCTCCATAGTTTTATGTTATTTTTAATTTTTAAAGTTTGGATTATATTGGTTTGGATGGTGCTTTGACAATGTTAGTTTAGTCATTTCCTTCATTTGGAAAAATCTAACGTGGCATCGTTGGTTATAAACCATAAATAGGTATACGTACGAAATTCTTATTGGATTTAATTTTTTTTTTTTAAAAAGGTAACGATATTATTAAGCCATACACAAAGTAGAAAACCAAAAGAAAAAGTAGGTGTTATTGAGCTAGAGCTAGACCCAAAGAAGAAAACAAAAAAACTGAGACAGTGGGACTTACAAAGGAGTAAAAGTTGTTGAAATTGAACCAAAAGGGTAAAATTAGAAGTGCGATCTACGATAAAGAGTAAGTGCTTTAGCCGCATGTTTCGGAGATTTATCGGCTGTCTCTTTCTCAGCCACGTGATGCCGTTCTACCGCCTACTTTTCTTGTCTCTTCCCACGTGACCATTTTGCCTTCTCAGGATGTTTGCAATACACTGCACTACTGTGAACTGTCCCTTTTCAAGCCTGTTGATGCATGTATAGAGTCTGATTGGGAAATGGGAAGTAATGATATAAATATATATATATATATATATATATATATATTTTAATTATTATTATTAGAGTATTTATTTTATTTTTGTTACTATATTTCAGAACCGGATCGGACCAGGAGGTCGGACCGTGAAAACCGGAAACCGGGATGAAAAATGGTTTTTTAAGTCTAAAGAACCGGAATTTTTGTTAATTCTGTGAACCGCTAAAACCGGGGTTGGACCGCACGAACCAATGAGAACCGTGCGGTCCAACCCCTAGCAATTTTTTTTTTTTTACAATTTTATTCTACTTAATTAAATTATCCATCTCTTACAAGGAATAAAAAAAATTATAATTAAAATCCTTCAAAGATATTCAAATTTATTTCAAAAATTAATCATAAATTTTAATGTTTTCATCGCTATTATTTTATTTTATTAAATTTCTTATTTAATTATTAAATATATGCTTGAAAATCATTAAATTTCCCTCACATATATAGATATATTGTCAATTTTGCTAGTTTTATAAATTTAATATCTATATTTAGGCTTTAATTAATTATGACGTCATCACGATTCGACCTCAATTCGACCTCAAAAACCTTGAACCTCTCCTTTTTACGGTTCAATGAACAGTTCGGGTCTGAAAACCTTGTTCTACACTCATGTTCTACTATTCAACTAGCTTTTATATTTTTTCTATCTTTCTTTCGATAAAAGTTTTCAATTTCAGTCAAATAAATTATTTCCAAACGGACATATAGCACTCATAATGTTTTGATTTTTTTTGCAATAAATATAATAGAATTTTAAAATTTGATATTTATCGCACTCCATAATAATTATTTTTTATCACTAATGTTGTTAAGATAAATTTATATAAAAGTTTTTTTTTTTTTTTTTTTTTTTTTTTTGTATAAGATTATGTTACTGGTTATGAAAATATAACTGGTTATTTACTTTTGACTAAAATATTATTTTGGTTAATAAAATTTATCAAATATTTATTTTTCATCCTCAAATTTAAAATTTTTTTTTATTCCTAAATTATTAAAAAATTTGTTTTTCCATCTCTAAATGATTGAAAATGCTTCATTTTTTTGTCCTTAAACTATAAAAGAAATTATTTTTCATCCTTAAAGTATTGAAAAAAAAGTTCATTTTTTCCCTATTTGCGTCTCAAAGTTATTAAAGAAAATTCCAAAAATACAAAATTCACCCTTTAAGGCTGCGTTTGTTTCGGCTGAAAATGGATTCGAAAAAACAATTTATACCATGCCGTGTGTTTGGTTGTAGATGGAAAATTTGGTCAAATGGAAAATCATTTCCGTTGACTGTAAAATGAACCCCTCAGACCCAAAAAACAATTGCAGGAGTTATTTTACCTTTAAAGCATTTTCGGAATTCTTCACTCCACATAGTCCGACTTGCTCTTCAACTCCACCCCACGCACCAACGAGAGGGAGATAGAGCTCCACCCCACATGTCGACGTCAGTCCGAGGTCCACCCACACTCCGACGAGTAGCGCTACCGTTTACCCCTCTATGTTGATGGGTTTTCTCCCTTTTTTTCTCTTCTCTCACTCAACCTCAACTCCGCCCACTTTGAGCTCTGCATGTACTTGATCCACCAAGGCAAAATCCACCCTCACGCCGGCGAAGCCCATCTCACCTCCAACATCTCCGATCCATCGCTCCCACGTCGCCGGTGAAACACTTCTCTCAAACCCACCCTCTACAATACCCGATCCACATCCCTTCAAACTTATCTCCCTTTTCTTCTCTTCTCTCACTCAACCTCACTTTCGAGATCACGCCGAGATCACTTCGCCAAGATCGCACCCCAGCACCGCCGAGATCGCGCCACCGAGATCATCGCCCATGACCGATCTCTCTCTTTCTTGATCTTCCTGTCCCTTTCCCTCAATTTTTGATCACTCTCTCTTCCTCCCTCTCTTAGTTTGACCGAATTGTTTAAGTTTAACAAATGATTTTGTTTTGATTTTTGTTTTTTTAAGTTTATATATTGAAATTTTCTATTATAAAATTTGTTTGGAAACTAAGAAAATGACTAAGAAAATGTGAGAAAGTAGTAGAAAAAATAGCGTTTTCAGAATGCAACCAAACACATGAAAACATTTTCTAGAACAATTTTCATAATATAGCCAAACACTTAAAAATATTTTTCTTTTCTGAAAATATTTTCACCTGGAAATATTTTACATTCAACCAAACGCAACTTAAGTTTCGTTATTTTTCATTTTAGTCCTCTAAGTTTACATTTGTTCATTTCAATCCTCTAAATTTCAAAACTCTTCAATTCAGTCCTCTAGGTTTCAAAATTCTTCAATTTAGTCCTCTGCTAGGGTGCCGTTTACTAATACCGTTAAGCCCGCAAAGAAATGCCATTTGTTGATATTAAAATTTTTAAAACTTATATGTGAGACAGACAACTAGAATATTTAATATTTAATATTTATTAATATTTAAATATTAATAAATGTAGTTTTGGCCTGATTTAAATAATTAATATTTATTTCTTAATTAAAAAAGCGTTAATTAAAAGAAAAAGAAAAAAAAAAAAACCCAGAATTTAAAAATAAATAAATAAATAAAACCCAAACCCGTGCCCTGTGGGCTGTGACCCTCATCTAAAGAACGAAAAACAAAACCCACACACCCAAATCCCTAACCCATATCAACATCAAATCCACTATATAATCTCTTATTAGACTTCTCACACAAAATCTCTTGGTTCTTAATCATATCAACGTCAAATCAGATACACTACAAATAGATTACAGGCCCTTCAAGTTGAACACGATCTTGATCATAATTTCATCACTATAAAGAATAACTTGAAGGCAACCTTAATGCTATTTGGAAGCACATGGTAAAGTTCTAAACTTTTTTTTTGGAGAGACTGCATAGTAACATACTCCTTCAGTAAACCCAATCCTAAAGTTTGGGTCTATTGATCTCACTATGAGTTGTTTGCTGTGTGCAGTGTGGGGTACTTAGTACTTTATCTTTCTGCTAATATTTTGGTTTACTCTTTCTTTGAATTGGAGCCACCGAGTATTAGCCGGAAACACCACCTCTTTTCTCTTTATCTCTCGCTCCCTTTCTTTGATCTCAATTAACGGGTTAGAGATTTTGGTGGGTTGGGTTTGTTTTTTGTTCTTCAGATAAGGGTCACGTCAGGCGTTGAATTTCTTTGTAAAAAAAATTTCTGGGTTTTTTTTTTCAATTAACGTGTTTTTAATAAGAGAAAAAATTAAAATCAGACCAAGACAACGTCGTTTTGGGGACTTAACGGCAGCAGTAAAAGGGAAGATTGAATTAACAAGTTTCAAAACTTAAAAAACTAAAATGGGCCAATGCAAACTTTAGAGGACTAAAATGAAAAGTGATGAAGTTATATTTTTGCATTTTAAGTTAAAGAAAACTATTTACAAAATTTGAAGAAGAAAAAAAATTTTTCTACATTTAAGGACCGAAACATTAATTACCCTTTGCTTTTTATAACGCTACCTTATTTTACTTTTTTCACCTTTCATTTTTTACTGTGTTTACCTTATATGTTGTTGTGCATGATTTGTATAAAGTGCCCGTTTGCTTTGGACGTTTTGTTGCTGAAGTGCGTCTGCGTTTTGGGCATGGGACCCATGCTACAGTAACATAGTAAACGCGTCCCCTTTTTTTTTTTTTTTTTTTTTTGGTTTTCTCGCGTTTCACTACTGTTCAGTCGTATATGTTGACTTTTCAACTGTGAACAGTGCATTTATGCACTGTTCACGGACCCACAAATTCCACTTTTCACAATTTTTTTATTAAAAATGGGTCCCACGGTACTATTCACACATTTAAAAAATATTTTGCTACAGTGTTTTCAGTTTCAGTTTTTAGTTTCAGCAAAAATAAGCTCAATCCAAACGGACCCAAAGTTTCAATTGGTATTTTCTACCATTTGAAAAGAAACATTTACTATTGAAATCTATTTGCCTCATTATATTTATCAAATTATAAAATAAAAAGAAAAAAATGTAAAATTAATTGATATAACAAATTTATAAGAGAAAACAAAGTGTTGGAACTGGGAGGGGATATTTTAAGTTTATTGTTTAAGGCCAAAATGGTCAAGTATTACTGTTTGGAAAAATATGTATAAAATCTACTACTGTTTGCGAAATAATTAAGGATCTATTACTTTTTTAAAACTCAAGTTCTTTGGAAAAATTTTGATATAACTCGAGTTCTAGGAACTCAAGTTCCATAAAAAGTAGCACGGCAAATTTGAAAACTATTTTTTTAAAGAACTCGAGTTCCACGGCAAACTCGAGTTTCATAAACTCAAGTTTCAAAAAGGTGATAAATTGCTAAATATTTCACAAACAGTGATATATTGCTAAATATTTTGCCAAACAGTGGTATATGGAGATTTTGGTAGTTGTTTAATCCTGTGTTCTATTATTTGAGTATAAAAACATTTTTTTCCTTAAAAAAAAAGTGAGATGACAATAGTATGAGTGACATATATATAAAACTTATAAAAGGGGGATTCTAGCATTTTACCCTTTTTTTTTTTTAATTTAGCAATATGCCCCTGTTTTGAAACTGTATAAGTAAATGCCCTTGTTTCAATACTCGATTACCTTAAAATCGAGTTATGCCTGATCAAACTTAAAAAAAAAAAAATTGCATGGAACCGAGTTCCATTAAAAACGCCACTATAGGACAACAAAAACGTAGCTATGGGTTATACCCGATCAAACTTAAAAAAAAAAAAAAAAAAAAAAAAAAAAAATTGTATGGAACTCGAGTTCCATTAAAAACACCAATATAGGACAATCAAAACGTAGCTATAGGTTATGCCCGAGTTCCATGCAATTTGTTTTAGCTTGATCAGCTATAGCGGCGTTCAGGAACACCTATAGTGGCGTTTTGGAACTCGAGTTCCATGCATTTTTTTTAAATTTTTTTTATTTTTAAGTTTGATCGGACATAACTCGATTTTGTACAAATTGAGTATTTCATTGAAACTTGATTTTAAGGTAATTGAGTATCGAAGCAGGGGTATAAACCTAGATAGTTTGGAAACAGGGACATATTGCCAAATATTTTAAAAAATAGGAGTAAAAGGCTAGAATCCCCCTTATAAAGGGTGCAAGCTTGTTGCTTTTTTTTTTTTTTTTTTTTTTTTTTTTGAGTAAAAGTAATTAGCTAACCTCTAATTTCACAATTCTTGCAATAATAACAAGTTCAACCTCAGACATTCATATTGTAAAACTATCAAGGGTTTTTAGTAAATAACCAAAAATGACACTTGGACTAAGAGTTTTTTTTTTTTTTTTTTTTGAGAAACTGGACTAAGAGCTAAGTTGGTAATTTTTCTTATATCTCTCCCTCCTTTAATCTCATGAATCTTTTATATATCATATTTATTTAAACTAAATAGTTAATCTATCATATATAATAAAATGGATAAAGTTTTGCTACAAACTTGGTTGTAACTTAAGATTACAACTTCATTCAAAATATATTTTTATTAGATGTGAATTTTGAGAAATCTATAGTTGAATTACATTTTATTCTTATATCCTCTATACTTGCAAAATTTTTATAAGATGAAATATTAATAACTATATCATCAATCAATTGTTTAAATTAAAAAAAATTTGTAATCTAAAATTATGCATAAAAAATATGTTTGTGGATCATAGAATAAAAAACATTTGATTTGCACAAAATTTGACTTTTGACATGTTAAGAGCGTAAAAAAAATACAATCCAACAGTTAGATTCTCAAAATATATAGCAATGTTACATTTTTCTAAGGAAGTTATAGTTTTAGCCTTTTAGGCTATAGCTAAGTTTGTAGTCAAAGTTTGTCCTAATAAAATATGAATTAAATAAGACAATATCTCAAATTAAAGATTAAAATGAGATAAATATGATATAAGTTTAACCTCAAACATTCACCTCTAATATAAGGGCACGTATTATTGCATTATTGTCATATATGAGAGTAATTTAGCCCTATATTTTTGTTCTTTTTTTTTAGAAGAGGTAAGAAAAGCTTTATTAATCAAAATACTAAAAAATCACAACGCAAAATCACCCTAGAATAAATCATCCAGGTCCTCAAGTAGTTCTTCCACCCAAACATCCATATCTATAGATAAAATTGCTCTACGTGCAACGGAGTGTGCTAACTTATTACCCTCCCTCATTACATGATTGAAACTACAAAACTCCAAACAAGACCCTAGTCTACGAGTCTTCTCTATCACATGACCATACATAGTAAGGCATCTACCATGGTCATTCAAAGCCTGTACAACCCGCATGCAGTCCCCCTCAAACATGACCTTGAAAACACTCAACCAATTCTATCGTTTGGGGTAGCTTAATCTTCTGACTTAAAGCCGCAATCACATTACCACCTAAATCCCGAAAGACCACTCCTAGACCAGTCATTCCCAAATGCTCAAACACAGTTGCATCGAAGTTAGCCTTATATAGGGTCTTCGGTGGTGAGGTCCACCGAGCTAGGGGGGGGGGGGGTGACTAAAAGGCGGTATCGAGGCCTATTTTTGTGCTTCAAAAAATTCTTCCACCAGGGCTCATGCTCGTCGACCAACTTCCAATAGCAGCCACGTGGGTTGGTGCTCCCTTAATCGGTTTCATTGCTGCCATAAACACCATGCAATGGTAGCAAACCATGCAGTATGGAAGCTTGAATTCTACAACAATACACCTTCAAATAGGTCCATGAAGGTACGGTGATGCTTTTCATACAGTGGCGCAAAGCTCCTTATTGATCGCTACACTACTTGGGCTTGCTCGCAATACCACAGGCTATGTAGGATTGTTTCCTAAGTGTCATCACAGAGAAGGCAAAGAGCATCCCCTACTACATGTCATCGTTTCAGATTTTGCTTCATTGGTAGCGAATCCTTTATTGCTCTCCACATGAAATGTTGAACTCGGCTTGGTGCACAGATTTTCCAAATCCTTTTCCACACCCCATTGAAGCCCTTTGAAGAGGACAAACTTGGAGTGGACTGCGTTATAGCGCTTGACAACATTTGATAGGTGCTTCGGAAAAAATACTCTCCATTTGGAGTTAAGGGCCATATAAGAGTATCTTCATTTCTAACTTCACTAACATAAATCCCTTTAATCACATCCGCTTCCTAAGGATAGAACCCATCATCTATGAGATCCAGATTCCATTGTCTAGAATTAGGGAGAAGCAGATCATTGACCTTATTAAGATTGGCATCGGGTCTAGGAGACACAATCAGTCTAGGAGTAGATTCAGACAACCACCTATGATTCCAAATATCAATCGAATGAGCATTACCCACTCGCCAAACAGCCCCTTTGTGGATGACTTCACATGCTTGCAAAACACTCCTCCAAGCATAGGAGCACTTAGGGTGGACAGAAGTATCTGAAATGTTGCCATTGGGAAAGTATTTGGCACTAAAAACTCGAAACGTCGAAGTGTCTCTTTGATGGAAAAGATGCCATACTAGCTTAGCCAGCATGGCACTATTAAATCTCTGGACATCCCGGAAGCCCATTCCTCCCACAGATTTCAATTCACACAAGGTACTCCAATTAATCCAATGAATCTTCCTATTTTCACCTTGGCCCCACCAAAACTTGTGGATCACGGCTTCAATATCCTTACATAAACCCATTGGTAGCTTGAACACACTTATGGAATAAATGGGGATAGATTAAACAATAGACTTAATCATGATCTCCTTCCCGGCTTGTGAGAGCAACTTCTCCTTCCAACCTTGCATCTTGGCCCAAACCCTTTCTTTGATTAGTGTAAAACAAGCTTTCTTATTCCTACCAATAAAAGAGGGTAAGCCCAAATATTTCTCATAGTGTTGGATTGTGGGAACACTAAGAGAATTTTTTATTGCTTCTTGCGTTTGCACATCTGTGTTCTTACTGAAAAACAAAGTAGTTTTGTCCTTGTTCACCATCTGACCCAAGGCTTCCTCATAGTAGGCTAGTGATTCTTGAATCTTCTCACATTCCTCCAAAGTAGATCTACAAAACAATAGGCAGTCATCTACAAAGAATAAGTGAGTGAGTTTTAGCCCATTTCTACAAATAGAAAAACCTTGTATTCACCATTCTTTGCTGCTTTCTGACAAATAGCATTTAGGCCCTCCGCACAAAACAGAAAGAGATAAGGTGAGAGAGGGTCACCTTGCCTTAGACCCCTTGACGGAGTTATCAAGCCTTTTGGTTCCCCATTCACCAGTATAGAATAAGTTACTGTGGTAATACACTCCATGATCAAATCCACCCATGACTCCTGAAAACCCATCTTCAGCATAATTTTCTCAAGGAACGACCATTCCTTCCTATCATAGGCCTTACTCATATCCAACTTAAGCACCATAAAACCTGTCTTCCCTGTACAATTAGTTTTCATATAATGCAAAGACTCAAAGGCAATGAGGACATTGTTAGTGATAAGTCTGTCAGCTATAAATGCACTCTGAGTATCAGAAATAATAGTATTAAGCAAAGGCTTAAGATGATTAGCAATCACCTTACTCACGATCTTGTAAAGCACATTACACAAAGTAATTCATCTAAACTCAGTCACTCTTTCTGGGTTTTGGACTTTAGGAATTAAAGTGATGAAAGTGTGAGTGATAGATTTCAAAATGGATCCAAAATTCAAACATGATAATACAGCCTAGGTAGTATCCATACCTATGTCTGACCAATAGGTTTGATAGAACAATGGAGACATCCTGTTTGGACTTGGAGCTTTTAAAGGCACCATCTCCTTTATCGCCCTGTCCACCTCATTTGCTGTATATGGTTTTGTCAAATCTACATTCATGGAAGTTGTCACCACCTCCTGTAGCCCATCCACTATTCAGTCCATATTATGAGGGTTTGATAAGGTAAAAAGCATTTCATAAAAGCCTATAAGCAGACTCGGAAAACAATGCTCCTCACTTTGCCAATTGCCATTTTCATCCCTAAGCCCCTTAATAAAAATTTTGCTCTTCCTTCGGGTAGCTATTCCATGAAAAAATCGTGTATTTTTATCACCACATTGAAGTCATTGCACCCTTGAACGTTGATGCCATATTTTCTCTTCTTTCTCCAATAAGCTGTGCAAGTCAGCCTTAAGGTTGTCAACTAACCCTTGGTCTCCACTTTGTAAGGATTTTGCCTCTGCCACCCATAATTTTTCTTTAGTCACCCTTATTTGTTCCTTAACACTCCCAAAAGTTTCTTTACTCCATCTCTTCAACCGTTTCTTACACTCCTTTAGTTTAGTAGTGACATTAAACATAGGGGTCCCTCTCCTTGGTCTAGCCCATGCTTTAGCAATCATGGCCTTGCAACTCGGGTCTGACACCCACATAGATTTGAAACGAAAGGGCTTCCTTTGCCACCTCTGCCGCTCTCCATTTGAATCCAAAGAAAGCAAGATCGGTCTATGGTCGGACGTGTAGCAATGTAGATGTTGCACTCTGCTTGTGGGGTATCTAACCATCCATTCATAATTCGCCACTTCACAGTCCAACCTTTCCCATATCAATTCCCCTCTTCGTCACCAATGCCAAGTGAACTCCGGCCTCGAAAAACCTAAATCCATAAAACCACAACTATCTAAAGCATCTTGAAATGATTACATTTGCGCATGGGATTGTGGTGCTCCACCTCACTTGTCACTCACCTCAAGAAGCTCGTTGAAGTCTCCAAAACAACACCAAGGTAGTTTTGGTTTTGAACTGAGCATAGGAAGTATAGCCCAACCTTCATTACGTCGACATGTTTCTGGCTCCCCATAAACCCCTATCAACCTCCAAGCATTATCCAGCCCACCGTTCACAATTGCATCGATATGGTACTTTGAGAAGCTATCCACCTATACTGTAACATTGTTCTTCCATAATAGAGCTAGTCCCCCTCCCCGGTCATCACTTGGGACAATGAAAAAACCCACAAACTCCAGTCTGTCTCTAATCCGTTCCATTTGTGCCTTTGTTGACCATGTCTCTGAGAGAAACAAAATCGCAGGATCTTTAGCTTGTATAATTTCACCAAGCTCATTCTCTGCATGGCAGTTCCCAAGCCTCGACAATTCCATGTGAAGAGATTCATTGTGCTCGGTGGGGCTGGAAACCAGCCACCACTATTGTCGCATTGGTCATCTTTGTTTTTTTCTTCTTCCCATGCACACCTGCTACCTCATCTACTGGAAAATCACATACTGACCGTTTTGTCAAGATGGGCTTAGCTGGAATCTCCACCTTATCACTTCTAGATAACCCACGAGCTTTATACGTGCTCTTTCCCCTTGTTGGACCCGTGTGGGTAGCCCCCTTCCCATTTAGAGTTGGCCCATATATTGTTTGCGGACTATGTTGGCCTATTGTCTCAGGCCCATGCAAGCCCAATCCCTAGCTTCCAGCTAATTCTTCATGCACAGAGCCTCGGTCATCATCGTAGCGCGCCAACTTATTGTCAATCTCTTCTAACTGTGCCTAAAAATCAGCATTTGGATTAATCTCAATCAAAGTATCTCCAGTAATATGGGAATTTACCTCCATGATTTTCGTGCCTGCCATATCTGTCCATTGCATCGCAGCCGTTCCCAAAATCCTAGTGTCCTGGTCAGCCCATTGCCCTGGTTCTCTATCAAGAATATCCCTTCCCCCCTCATCTTTCCATCTCTATCTTCGTGAGCATCTGTTTTCCTCATATTATCCCTCTGATCAACTAAGGGAGCATAACTGTCAGTTGTGTCCTCACGATCATTCTCCTCTTCATAGCCCTCTACATGAATCACACTCTTCCTAAAGGGATGTGGAGTTGTGGCTCTCAACCCTGGCCCAAGTTGCCTATCATCCTCATGCAAAGGACCTTTATTCTTTGTCCAAACCAAGCACTCCCTATCGCTTAAGTCGTCCACATCTATAACAAATATTCAAGAGTTGCTCATACTTGAAGCTCACCCAACCCTCCTTACCACTCTCTGTAGAAATCCTTCTTCCTCAACATAGGGATTTGGTGATATCAATCACTACCCGAACTCGCAAGAAGTTGTAGCTTTCTGGATTCTCTGCATCAGTTTCTCCTTCATCGACGACCCCAACTAGAGAAACTATATCTTTTGCTACGCCCATCGAATAACTGCATATAAGAAGGTCATGGATCTGAAGCTAGAAGCTTGTTCTGTCAAAGACCACATCATGTATATTCATGGTTTTCTCCACCCGCTTCAACGCCACCAGATGCTTATCAAAGGTCCACCGTTCACCCTTTAAAACCCGATCTATGTCTGACTTATCCGAGACAATTAATATAACCCTATGGTTGCCCATATCTCTAACCTCAAAACCTTTTTTTGTTCTCACCAGCAGCTTGAGGGTTCTGGTAATAGCCTCAATATTGATTGCCCTCACTATGAAGAAATGTGCTGCTAAAAAGAACTCCTCCCTCGATGAATCATCTTGCACTTGAAACTTACTCTCCTCACTCTAGGACAAGGAGAACTTCCCCCACAGTGTCGACAATTTCTCTATCTCTAGTACATGTCAAGGAGGAGTATTACTCGCACTCAGAGAAGAAAAACTAAAAAAAAAGCTACTGTTGCCTCACCCTAGAGCAGGCACGGCGTTTTACTAATGCTAGGGTTTTAGAGAGTCCGTTACCCTAGGTCAGGAAAACTCTATATATTTTCATGCTTAATGCACAAAGATTTATATCTCCATAGATATGGCTTAACTATGTTCTTTAAATGAATGGTTGTTGGAGAGGTTTCTAATATATCTACGCATTAAAAAATATCTTCACATTTGCTAGTAGGGAATAGGAACCGATATGGGTTCAATATTTTTGTGCACTTGAGTTGTTGGTATTTAAATGTGTCTCAAATAATTATCATGTATTTATATTTCAATAAGTCCAGTATAAGGGGCATTGGACCCAACCCTTTCATCAACATAACAAATGGCTAATTGAAAAAATCAATTAGGTATCTATTATGTTTTTCCAAGAGCCCACCATGTCCATGCCTCTCCTCTCCCAGTTAAACACCAATGTTTATACTTTCTCCCCCTTCCAAGTTCAACACATCAGCCAAAAGATTTGTGATTTGCTGGCTACATCTACTTGTATGTACTATGTTAAGTGATGCTTGTAGACTTGTAGTTTCTAGTTTCTACTGTGTTACTAGGTGGTAGCTTGGCTGTTTTAATGTTTGGTCCTATGCCGGTTCTATTCTTAATTGTATAATGTTGGTTTATTTGTGTATTTAGTCTAATGGGAACTCTTTACTTTCTTTTATGTATAATATTCATGTTTATGCCCCCCCCCCCTCCCCCAAAAAAAAAAAAAAAGATTTTACCTTCTTTTAAAAGCTTCATTTCTATTTGAGCAAGGATTTATTGCAAACAAAGTTGTATCACTTCCTGCATATTGGTATATGTGTCAAGATATTAGAAGGGCACCTATCCATGACCAATTTAAAGAAAACTTCTGTTAAGTTCTTAATGTCTCTCTCTTCAAAAACCCACCAACGCACACGCGCTCTCTCTCTCTCTCTCTCTCTCCTATGATACCCATTTTTGCCAAGACAATGAGACACCAAAAAACCACTGCCACCTCCATAAAATATCTACCAAACTCCATAGATTGCACAAATTGTTAACCATCAATTTCTCCAACCCACTCAAATTCTTCGCACAAATTCAAACCCTTGTCAAAATCAAATTCCAAAAATCCGCTAAATCCCATTCAATGAGAAACCCATAAATTCATCCAAAAATGAGAAACCCATTAACCAAAATCAAACCCCAAAAACCCATCAAATCCTCATCAAAATCAAATCTCAAAAACCCGTTAAACCCCATTCAATGAGCAACCCATAAACCAAAATCAGACCTTAAAACCCCATCAAATCCCCATTCAATGAAAGAGCCCAAAAACTAACCCACAACTACGAGCTTTAGCCATGGCGGCATAGCTAGCGGTGCATCTCAGCATCAGAAGAGAAGGGTGAGAGAGTGTGAGGAGAGAGAGAGAGAGAGAGAGAGAGTCCCGAAAGAGATTTTGGCAAAGAGAAGGAGTTGGAGAGGCGGTTCTTGGAGGTGAAGTGAGACCAGTGGAGAGGGATGAGTTAGATGTGGCAAGGCTGTGCTGGGCATGAAGGATGTGGCTGGGTATCTGAGAAGAGAGAAGAATAGAGGAAGGAGAGAGAGAGAGAGAGAGAGAGAGAGAGAGAAGTGTTTGTATTTTTATTCTTGAGTTTGGCTTACCTTCAGTAATTTTTTAAATTAGACATGTCATTTTGTTTTAAATATATAATGGCAAGTGGTAGTAGATTTTAATCTCCACCTTTTATTTGGTTAGTGAATGATGTGGCAATTTCTCATTAAAATAAAAGGAGATTCCAATTAAAAAAGTATTAGAAGTAAGTTAAACTCTTTTTTTTTTTCATGCGTGTGATAGAGAGAGAGAGAGAGAGAGAGGGAAACGTTAAGAATTTTTTTTTTTTGAGAAAGAGTGACAGGCCCGTTTGGTACATGTGTTTAAAAATTGAAAATTGTTATTTGAAAACATTTGTGAAAATACGTGTGGGTGAAAAAGTGTGTCGAAATACGTGTAATATTGTTTAAAAACTGAAAATTGTTGTTTGAAAACACAAACCAAACACCCCCAGAATTTAATAGAATTTTTCTTTAAACTGGTCATGGACATGTTCCTTCTAATATCTTAACACATATACCAATATGTAGGAAGTACTGCAACATTGTTTGCAACAAATCCTTGGTCTTTATATTTTTATAAAACTTTTTATACTTTCACTTTTCTAGTGGTTCCCCAGAAGACATTTAAGGTTTAAATTCTTCTTCCCTTATTGTAACTATATAATTTATCAACAAAAAGAAATATATATATATATATATATATGCTTTATATTTTTTTTCCTCTTTAATTTAATTTATTTAACCAATTGATAGGCTTTATTCACTATTTTATCTAGACTTCCATAATAATTTCTACTTAAAATTTTCTTTGCATTTGACATTCCGAGAAGCAAATCTATACATTGATGTACTTTAATTGCTAATAAGAATCGGTATATTGAGAATTAGAAAATCTTATAAACTTGATGGATGAATTGTAGCAAACTAGAAACTAGAAATTTTGCATATAAGATAATTTTGTATACAATGTAACTTTTGTATAAAATGTATACATACATACATATATTATAATAACTTCAGCCCCAAACATAAATTCTTGGTTCTGCCCACCCTTGCCATCCTATATTCTAATGAAGGAGTTAGAATATAGATAGTCATCATGGGTAAGAATGTAAAGGATTATTATAGTACCTCATCTGAAATTTGTTAGAATCACTCACGACAATTTTCTTGCAAAAAGAGTTTTAACAGTCAATAATTATCAAATCAAAAATTAAAACATGTTGGCATCTCCTTGTTGTTCTATTATCTATACTATTAATAACAAGATTCTCCGTTTGAGTTTCAACATTTTGTATACTAAAATATCTTTACACAAATTCTTAAACTCTCTAAAATACCATATCTTTTAGTTAAATAATTTTAAATTATAAAACACAAATTGGTTTTAGGCCTTTTCCTTTATCTTCTCCATTCAATGTTACCTTACTTTTTTCTTTTAAAAGAAAAAATAAACATGGTTATTTATATATCACTTTTAAACATTATAACACTAAACCAAAAAAAAAAAAAAAATATTGCACGCGCAAAATGCGTGTGATGAATATAGTAGATAAATAGTATCCTGGGTATATTCTTCTAGTTTTTCGCCTCTGTTTGTATTGGTTAGTGGTTCTTATGTTTTGCTTTGTTCTATTTTGATTTCATTGGTGATTAAAAAAAATAAAATGTAGTCTATTTCTTATTATTGGAGCATTTCAATATTATTTAATTAAAATGAATAAATATGATAATATAAATATAAAGATATGAGAGTTAATATGAAAGATAAGAAGTTAATAAAATACTTAATATCACATTGAAAACGAGAGATACTTTTTTATTCCTTTTAATTATGGTGATTAATGGACTGATATGTATTGGAGCAAATATTGAGCTAGATACATTTAGAATATTTTTCATATCCATTGGTGAGTAAATGATCTTTTTAATATGGAAAATAAAGAGTCATTCACCCACTTAATGCATTAGTTGTTGGGCCTATTTATTTCTTCAAAAACTCCTTATCTCATCCATTAAATGTGAAACTCCAGCCCATCAAATTTATGTCTAGCAATTAATTTTGTAACATGCATTACAACAGAATTATGGACCTAATTAATTAGATTAATTTGGGTAATAATTTCATGAGACCCTTGAGCCTATAAATAGACTCATTCAGACCCAATTCTAGTAACTGCAATACAATAACGTTACAAACACCAAAAAAAAAATCTAGTAATTACAAGCATTCTAATCAACAAAAAAAATAAAGAGATTCTTGACAAAGAAAGATGCTCTTTTTGGTGGAGTTTTAGACTTGAACACTTTGTACAGAGGTTGTTCTAGCCATACGACATTTGTTGGGCTGTTGTATCCTGGGGGAAACAAATCAGAGAAGGTCTACACTGGTTACAAAGTTTAGCCAACCAAGGGCTTGAATCTCCTTAAAGAGAGCAAGTGTCGCGCTTCAGTCCAAATAGTGTTGTGTATTTTCTAGTCTCAAATAAATAATATTCAGAAGTATTATTCAGTTTCTTTTTGTGTTATTTCCATTATTATTGTTGATAGACCTAATCATACCACCGTCGTCCATAATCGTAGACAAGGACGAAGAGGATTCCCAGATTCGTCCAGCCAATAATGGTTGCCAAAGAAGGACAAACTAATCCATCCTCGCTCATTAGTGGACCGTTACAAAGTAATGATTAGCCTCTATACCATTGGGAGGATATCCCACCATTAACACCCTGTAGAGGTGTTATCAGGAGAGAATAAAGTCACCATTAAGGCTCCACCAACGGCTAGAAGAAGGCACCTATGTACATGTATATATAGCCATGAAATCCAATGGAGAGGTACATTCACAAAGAAATACTCTAGCTCTTTCATACTGATTTCTTAACACTCTTTAGTCGATTGTTCTAACTTTAGCATCGAAGGCTTTGTGGCAGGCACCACACCAGTGACCCACATTCCTTCTTTTCACTATTCATCTTTCAGGGTTGGGTTGGCTGAGAACGACTCCAATCTGGACAATCACTCTTGACTGACGATTCAGACGTCATCAGTTTGGCGCCGTCTATGGGGAACGATTACTCTTTAACACGCGATTTGAGAGTACTGTTCCATTCAACTCACAAGTCCAAATGGAATCCAATGCTAGCCAAGATCCTGCTGTGTTGGCCCTACAAATTCAGTCACTTGCAGCCACTGTGAAGGAACTTACCAAGCAAAACCAGGAGATGAGGCAACGGTTGCAACAAGAAGACAACCGTACAGACATCAATAGAGATGATGATGAAGACAGTAACAAGAGACGAACTAGCACTCCAAAAGAGGCGAACTCAAATCTCCTTAGGGAGATGAGAAAGGAGATGGATGAATTGAGAAACACCATCAAGGGAAAGATGGACTAGAGTTTGGACAAGATAGTCAAGAAGACAGATTCACCTTTCACCGTGGCCGTCCAGGAGTGCCCGATGCCCTCCAAGTTTCGTCTATCCCAACTCGATCCCTTCGACGGGCTGAAAGACTCGCTAGATCACTTGAATACATTCAAGACAACTTTGGGTCTTCAGCAACCCCTTGACGAGATTTTGTGCCTACTACCCTCAAAGGGGCAGCCAGGGAATGGTTCAACAAGTTGCCAACGCCATCCATTGATAACTTCGAGCAGCTAAGCAGCTCATTTTTCTGTCATTTTGTCGGTGGGCAACGTCCAAAAAGGACTGCCGACCATTTGCTCACCATCAAATAAGGAGAGAAGGAAACTTTGAGGTCTTATGTATCACGCTTCATCCAAGGAAAGCTAGAGGTAGACGAAGTAGATGATAAGGTGCAGCTTACGACCTTCAAGGCAGGGTTGAAGTCCAAATATTTTGTGGCTTCCTTGGCTAAAAATCCCCCCAAGACGATGGCAGAGGCATTATTGAAAGCACAAAAGTATATGAACGCTAAAGAAGCTCTAGCAGCCATAGATGGAGCAAAAAAAACCAAGGAAAAGAAGAAGGAAAAGGAGGATGATCGAAGGGGACAAAAAAGAGATCGAGCTGAACGACGGAATGACGAAAGAAATAGATGGAGAGAGGACAAGAACCCTTGTCCAATGAAGTTCACATCATTAGTGATGCCTGTTGACCAGATTTTGACGGAAATAAGAGATGAACCATCTCTTAAATGGCCCAGGCCATTTCACTCATCACCTAGTATGCGCAACAAGAGGAAATACTGCCATTTTCATAAAAACCACGAGCATTACACAGAGGATTGTAGGGATTTGAAGGAGCAGATAGAAGAATTTATACGGAAAGGGAAACTACAACAGTATGTGAAAAGGGGAGATTCTAGCAAATACAGTCAGAAGGATCAGCATGGGGGGTTCCCGAAGAGATGAAGACCACCCACCATCTCGTCCACAGAATGCACTAGGGGAAATAAAAACTATCACGGGAGGACCAACCACAGGGGGATCGTTCAAATCCCTCAAAAAGTCACACCAAAGGCAGGTAAACAGTGTTCATAGCCTACCTCCTCTAAAACAAAGATAGACAAACCAAGACATGTACTTCTCAGAAGAAGATGCCAGGGGAGTAAAGCAACCTTATGATGACCCACTGGTCATTATGGTCATGATCGAGGGGTTCAATACAAGGAGAGTTCTAGTAGACAATGGGAGCTCGGCTGACATTATCTACCTTTCCACCTTCCAGCAATTAAAAGTAGACCCTAAAAGGCTTCGTCCTTTCGAGTCACCGTCAGTTTTAGTGGAGACAAGGTGTACCCCCGGGGGATAGTGACGTTGAGAGTCACGACCAATTCATACCCCCTCCACGTAACCAACAAACACAATTTTCTGCTTGTAGATTAACCCTCGTCCTACAATGAGATCATAGGACGACCTACCCTTAACCACTGGAAAGCTACTACTTCCACATACTGTTTGAAGGTAAAATTTCCAACAGAACAGGGGGTCAAAGAGATAAAAGAAGACCAGGTGTTGGCAAGGAAATGTTACCAAGCCGTCCTGGCCTCAAAAGAGAACCACACGTGGATAATTGAGGAAAAAACACCAGAGATCGTCGATAAGCTACAAACGATAGAGTTGGTTAAGGGAAGTCCAATGAAAACGACCCAAATAGGGACGAATCTAAGTCCAAGGACGAAGGAAGGGATCATCAACTTCCTGAAAGATAACCTCGATGTATTTGCTTGGAGCCACGAGGATATGCCAGGGATCCCAGCAAGCATCATCCAGCACCGCCTAAATGTAGATCCAAAGAAGAAGCCCGTCCAGCAGAGAAGAAGAGTATTTGCCCCTGAACAAAACAAAGTAGTAATGGACAAAGTAAATAAGCTACTTGCAGCAAATTTTATTCGAGAAGTCCACTATCCTGAGTGGTTGGCCAACGTGGTCATGGTAAAAAAAGCAAACGGGAAGTGGAGAATGTGTGTCGATTTCACAGATCTAAATCAAGCCTGCTCGAAGGACAGTTTTCCCTTGCCTAGAATTGATTAGCTGGTAGATTCTACCGCCGGACATAAACTTCTCACTTTCATGGACGCATTTTCTGGATATAACCAGATACAGATGGCCGAAGAAGATCAAGAAAAAACTGCTTTTGTCACTAGTCAAGGACTCTACTGCTACAAGGTCATGCCCTTTGGATTAAAGAATGCAAGGGCCACGTACCAAAGATTGGTAAACCAGATATTCAAAAAACAGATTGGGAGAAATGTGGAGGTATACGTTGATGATATGCTCGTCAAGAGCAAAAAGGAGGAGGATCACTTGGACGATCTCAAGGAGATGTTCAACACACTCAGGCAGTACAGTATGAAGTTAAACCCGTCCAAATGTGCTTTCGGGGTTTCCTCAGGAAAATTCCTTGGGTTTATGGTGTCACGAAGAGGAATTGAAGCAAATCCCAAAAAAGTGAGGGCTATCCTTGAGATGTCCTCACCAAAGACGATCAAAGAAGTACAATCCCTTACAAGAAGAGTGGCGGATCTCAACATGTTCTTTTTCCAAGGCAACAGACAAACGCCTTCCTTTCTTCAAGACCTTGAAGAAAGTGTTTGCTTGGACGGAGGAATACGAAACAGCGTTTGAATAGTTGAAGCACTACCTGAGCTACCCCCCACTCTTAAGTCCGTCCAAGGAAGGCGAAGACTTATTCTTGTACTTGGCGATATCTGTCACAGCAGTCAGTGCAGCTTTGATCAGAAAAGAAAACAAGGTACAACTCCTTGTGTACTATGTCAGCCAAGCTTTCCAGGGTGCTGAAGCGCGATATCCGCGCATAGAGAAGATCATCTTCACCCTAATAGTGGCTTCAAGAAAACTTCGTCCGTACTTCCAAGGTAACCCTATCATAGTAATGACGGACCAGCCCATCAAAAAAGTGATGAATAAACCTGAGGCCACAAGATGAATGGTATAATGGGCCATCGAGCTCAGCTAGTTTGATATATAATATCGTCCATGGACGGCCATAAAAGCTCAAGCATTGGCTGATTTCATAGCAGAATTCACCATCCCCGAGAAGGCAGGCGACCAAGAAGACCTTTGGTCGATAAACACTGATGAGTCATCCACTCAGAAAGGAGGCGAAGCAGATGTTGTTATCACCTCTCCTGAAGAGGATGTTCTCAAGTATGGGATCCAGCTTAAATTCCCTATAACTAATAACGAAGCGGAGTATAAGGCCTTGTTGACAGGGCTAAGAATAGCTCGGGCACTTGGAGTTAAAAATATCGTGCTTAAGAGCGACTTACAGCTTGTCATAGGGCAAGTCAGAGGAGATTTTGAAGCAAAATAGACAAGAATGCAGAAATACCTCAAATTGACGAATCAGTTGGTGAGTACCTTTCATCATGCAGAGTTTGTTCAGATCCCACGGGATCAAAATGCAGAAGCTGATAAGGTAACACGGAGTGCCTCAGCAGATGACAAAGACAAGATAAATGATCGGAGGTTGGAAGAATAAAACTCCCCTAGCATCAAAGAGCTTCAAACTTTCCCTGTGCACACCCGCGCAGGATGGATGAGTCTAATTTTTTCATTCCTTCGAGATGGACGATTACCACCAAACCCTGAAGAAGCCAAGAAGATCCAAAAGCGGGCTGCCCGGTTTACAGTACTAAATGACGAGCTTTACAAAAGAGGTTTCTCCTAGCCTTACTTGAGATGTATAGAAGAAGAAGAGGCCAGATATGTCCTGGAGAAAGTACACCCGGGGGGGGGGGGGTTTGCGGAGATCACATGGGGTCAAAATCCCTTATCAGGAAGATCATGAGGGCAGTTTACTTCTGGCCCACGATGCAACATGACGCAGCAGATTTCGTGAAGAGGTGTGACAATTGCCAAAGGTATGGGAATGTTCAACAAGTCGTAGGGGAAAAAATGTCGACCATTTCCTCGCCCTGGCCGTTCGCGCAGTGGGGGATCAACATTATGGGCCCCCTACCATAGGGAAAGAGAAAATGAAGTTCCTACTCGTCACAATCGACTATTTCACGAAGTGGGTTGAAGTGGAAGCTCTTACAACGATCACAGAGGCAAAGGTACAAAATTTTGTATGGAAAAATATTGTTTGCAGGTTCAGGATACTAAGGACGATCATTTCAGACAATGGTCGTCAGTTTGACAGTCATAGGTTCAGATCATTTTGCTCGAGCCTAGGCATCAAAAACAAGTACTCATCACCAGGACATCCTCAGGCTAATGGACAGATAGAAGTAACCCACCGAACCTTGCTCAGGATTATTAAGTCCCGGTTAGTGGGGATAAAAGGAGCATGGCCCGAGGAATTACCAAGTGTCCTGTGGGCTTACAGGATGACGGCACGAACACCAACATTAGAAACACCATACAACCTAACGTATGACACAGAAGCAGTCATCCTGGTCAAAGTGGGGCTCATTAGCATTAGGAGGGAGTTCTTTAACGAACAAAGCAATGACGATCAATTGAAGCAGAACCTGGATTGTCTGGACGAAGTCAGAGACCAAGCCTCCCAAAGAATGGCCAAGTACCAGCAGAAGATAGACGAATACTACAAACGGAGAGTGAAGCTGAAAAGATTCAGCATTGGAGATCTCGTCCTTTGGAAAGTGACTCCTGCAACAAAAGATCCAACACAAGGCAAATTAGGTCCAACTTGGGAAGGGCCCTATAGAGTCGTCCACTATTCATGCCAGGGAAGTTACCATCTAGAAGACTCAGAAGGAAGAAGGCTACCTCGTCCATGGAATATCGAACATTTAAGAGGTATTACAAAAAGGAATCATAGCTTGATTGTAGGCAGTTAACATAATTTGATTTCGTGCTTTTTTATGTACTAAGTGATTATTCAGAATTTCGTAAGTTATTATTCAGCATTTCACAAGTATGATCCAGCAATTCATGCGCTCTATAGACCAAAATGGTTGTCCAAACTAGAAAGACGATAAGATTCATTTAAAGGATGTACATCGTCCCGATCAAAAAGACGATAAAATTCCTTAAAAGGATGTACATTGTCCCGATCAAAAAGACGATAAAATTCCTTAAATGAATGTACATCGTCCAAATCGAAAAGACAATAAAATTCCTTAAATGGAAGTACATCGTCTAAATCGAAAAGACAATAAGATTCCTTAAAAGGATGTACATCATCCAAATGAAAAGACGATAAAATTCCTTGAATGGAGGTACATCGTCTAAGTGAAAGCCGATTAAATTTCTTAGCTACATAAACATTGCCCAAACGAAAGATTTTTTATACGAAGCGTCATCCTCTAACAAACCTTACATTCGGGCAAAAATTAAGCAAAATCTTGTAAGTCCATCAAAGGACGAGGATAAGCAAATATGCCAACAAAATTTTTCTAAGTCCCCAAAGGGAGAAGAAGAACATCCAGGAATAAATTCTAGCAAAATACAAGCAAGAGATATCAACCAACCAAGAAGGTAAAGGTAAATTCATAAACATATTATATAAAATTAAACTGTTCAAAAAGCCCCAAAAACAGGCAGGGCATTCGAATATAAGGTGTCCAGTAGCCCCAAAACATATAGGGCATAAAAAAATAAAAAATAAATAAAAAATGAAAAACTTTTGTAAGGGGCAACAGTTTCAAGTTTAAGGGGCATTGTCATCGTTCTTGTTAGCCTAGGAAGGTTCCACACCAGTAGACGCCGCGGTTTGGGCTGATGCCTAAGCTGCCTCGTCCTTCTCGATCTCTTTATCAACAGCTTCAAAATCCAACTCCTCGAGATTCGTGCCAGGACCATGCTTAATCAGGTATCTCCTCAAAAGTTCGAAGCCTTTGAAATACTACTGAAACAGTATAGTGTTATATTCGTCTGTGGTTTGGAAGGCTGTGACGGCCTTAGCTACAGCAACCTTCATCCTTTGAGCAGCTGATGCAAGGAGTTCATCCTTTTGCTTTACCAATTACTTCTCGGACTCCAGCTACTCAGTCAAAACCTTGATCTATTCCTTAAAAGTGTTGAGAGCATCCATAGCAGTGATCAAGTCTTTCCGCAACCCCGAAGCTTCAGCCTCCAACGCCTCCACCTTCGAATTGGCCACGATGGCCTTCTCCTCGTTTGCCAAATATTGGGTAGTGATATGCATTGTTTCTCCCAACACCTTACAATGAAAAGTTTCATCAAAGTCAGTAAAGGCAGTTAAACGCTTAAGGACGAAGCAAAAAAGGACGAGGATAAAAGGGATTACCTACATGAGCTTATGAACATGACGACTCACCATCTCGTGGGAGGGTACGCTTGAAATCTCTTTTATCTCCCTGGGAGTAAGGAGCTCATTGGCACGGTCCATGGCTGTCTCGGCATTGGACCAAACATTGGAGCCCATCTTTTCTTTTCCTTTGTTCCCTATCTTCTGCTTCTTCAAAGGACGAACAACCTCCTTAACAGAAACGCCAGGAGAAGCTGCCTGACCCTCCTTTAAATCCAGGGCAGGGGTGGACAAACCTCTCTCCACCGTTTTTTTTCTCTTTCTCTTTTTCCTTATCAGTAATCCTTAACCTTCTTTGGCCAATGTTGGAAAGGGGCTCGTTCTTCTTCTCCTTAATCTTCTTGTACATCTCCTTGTTAAAATTGGTCGTCATCTCTACACCAAAGAAGACAGAGAATTAAAACGAAGAAAAAGTGGAAAAGACGATCCCATATGCCAAGGCAACTCACGTTTTCTCTCTTCCCGGTCAAGCATACTGAGGACGTAAAGAGAAGGCTCTGGCCCTAAGCAATGACGAGCTAACGTGCGTGGATCAATTAACTCGTCAAAATCATCAATAGTTCTTGTGTACTTGATTGTTGCTTGAACCCGTTCCTCAAACTTACTTTTGAGCTCAAGATGCTCCTTTACTGCGAAATGCAAAACCAAGAAAAGATTAGAAGTAATGACCAATATGAACAAGAAGTTAAAAAAGGAAAAGCATCTCATGAAGGGCAAACACACCAAGTAGAGGGGTCTCCCATTGGCACAGCAACCTAGGGACGTCCCCCCAAAAATCATCAGGAATAGTCTCCCAACCGTCGCCCGACATGAAGAAATATCTAGATTTCCAGTAACGGAAAGGCGACGGAAGATCAACGATAAGACGCGACTTTCTATCCCAGGGTACAAACTCATAATACCCAAACTCCTTGGATTCTTTCAAACGATAGAGATGGACGAACTCATTCAGCGTGATCATGTCCCTGTTGGCAATGGTCGTCCAAATCACCATACAGCTTAAGACGACTCTCCATGAATTAGGCATAAGCTGCCCTGGTGCAAGGTTTAGGTAGTGAAGAAACTCCATGATAAATGGATGGATGGGGAATCTGAGGCCACACGAAAATGCAGCCTCGTAAAAACAAACTTCCCTGTGAGCAAAGGCACAAGCCTTCTCACCTTTTTTAGAAAGACGAGCCCTAGTCTCCTCGGGAAATTGGAACCTATCCCTGAACTTGCTAAAGACCTCTATTTTCAAAGAACATTTTTCCTTAAGGGCATGGAAAGAACGGGGAATGGCCGGAGCAGAAGGATGGGAAGACGAAGGCGCATGAGAAGGCGCAGAGGTGGCTGTGTCTACCCCAGCCCCTTCCCCGCCAACATTAGAAGACGAATCTCTCTCCAAGTCACCTGACCTCACCTCGAACCCTATATTTTCCCTCCTTAAGACCCCTTGAACAGATTTAAACCAAATCTGAGATTTATGCAATAGAGGGTATAAGTCACCCAACACCAAACCTAGGCCACTACCACCAAAAACAAAACTCCCAATCTGTGGGTATAAATCACTGGATCAAAACGCACCCAATGGGTCATTAGAAGATTCTACTAACGCCCCTAAGAGAGCAAAAAGAAAGGCGACGAAGGGAGAGGTGCGCTTAATTTCAGAGTAACTCACCATTAAAGGAAGCAACATAACTCGAAAAGGGGAAAGGTAAGCATAAAAAGAAAAAAGGAACTCAAAAGAAAGGAATACAAGTAAAATTCAAAAAGGAAAAGAGCGTAAATAAAGGGCGTACCTAGAAATTAGGGAGGAAACTAAGAAGACTAAGAGCAAAATGCACAACTAAGGAAGTCAGAAAAACCAATCGTAGAGAGAAGATGAAGAAGTGAGAAAAGGAAGGCAAAAATCAAAAGGTTTTGCCTTGAAAAGTGAGGGAAACCTGAAAAGGTTTTCATCGGAAACAAGACCCCTCGGCCAATCAAAGTCAGACACATGGCCATGAGGTGTGCCACGCCGCCACAAAACAATCAATGCGAGAGCAGAACCCCAAGCGCCACAACCGCCAAAAAAAAAAAAATCCTTTCGTATTCCTATAACCGTCCAAAGTCTGGACAACCTCAGAATAGAGGGGCAGTTGATAGACCCGATTGTACCACCGTCGTCCATAATCGTAGACAAGGATGAAGAGGATTCCCAAATTCGTCCAGCCAGTAATGGTCACCAAACAAGGACGAACTAATCCATCCTCGCTCATTAATGGACCGTTACAAAGTAATGATTAGCCTTTATACCGTTGGGAGGATATCCCACCATTAGCACCTTGCAGAGGCGTTACCAGGAGAGAATAAAGTCACCATAAAGGCTCCACCAATGGCTAGAAGGAGGCACCTGTGTACATGTATATATAGCCATGAAATCCAAAGGAGAGGTACATACACAAAGAAATACTCTAGCTCTTTCATACTAATTTCTTAACACTCTTTAGTCGATTTTTCTGACTTTGGCATCGGAGGCTTTGTGGCAAGCACCACATCGGTAACCCACATTCCTTCTTTTCACTATTAATCTTTCAGGGTCGGGTTGACTGAGGACGACTCCAATCTGGATGATCACTCTTGACTGACGATTCAGACGTCATCAATTGTGTTCTGCACCAACACTTAATTTCTGTTGTTTGTACAAAGTTAGGTTATCCAACGGCACGATTTGTGTAGTCCCTCATAGTCATTAATAGCCAGCTTATGAATTAAGATTAGGTCTTGCATGTCTGGGGTAATTACCCTAATAATTAGTTCATTCTGTTAACTCAACATGGTTGAACTTGAATACTCTAATGCCATTTTTTTTTCTTTTATATAGAATACAGTAGTGAACAAAATTAAGTCGCCTTAGCTTTTGGAGGAAAAAAAAAATAAAGAAAGAAAAAAAAATTAACATTTATGATCGAACTAAATCATTTGGCTTACAAAGTAAGAGTATTCACGCCACCATGCACTCTTGATGTGATGATCACTTCAAAAGTATAAATGCTTGTAGGGTGTGGGGGGTAGGGGCTGGGGTTCAAGTCTCTAGGAGAGAGTTTCACACACGTATACACTTAGATTAGGCTAGAGCAGAAATCCTATCTTGTATAAAAAGAAGAAGAAAAAGTAAGAGTATTCACATGGGAATTAATAGTGGATATTTTCTCTCTTTTAGAATAAGAACTTGCTTTTTATATTTTAGTCAACCACTTTAAAATGAAGCTCTTGGTATACTTAAATTGAATTAAGTCATGTTATATTAAATTATATATCACATAATAAAATGACTACACTCTTCTTTACCCAAGTGGTTACCTATGTAAATTATATATTTGTTCATTGGTAAAGTAATGATAATTGTCTCTTGGAGGAGGACTTGAGTTCAAGTCCTCTTATTCCCACTTGGTGCTAAAAATACATCAGATTCTCACCGTATGTTTCACCATGCTGATATGTTCACATTTTTATATAAAAGAATATAGCCCCAAAAAATATCATTCCTTTTTGTTGGTTAATGGAGGCTTTCAATATATAAGTTTGTAAAACTTACATTTCTTTTCGCAATTTATTGAGTTGGCAATTAACAAATTATTATAATTATTAATTAATTAATGTCACGTAAACTTATTATTAAAACCATTTTTCTTATCCATCAATCAACGATTCAACAACTCAATTAAAATGTGAAATAGCATTTTTTTAAGGACTAATATTAAAGTTATTATAAATTTTACTACAAAAGTATACAAAATGATAGAACAATGAACATGATTGATGTAATCTCAAAAAATAATAAATAAATATTTAAATTAAATTAATGTGATAAGTGACACATTAGTTTGTAAATCTTTATATAGTAGAAATTGTAATATTTATATCATCACTCAAATTCTAAAGAATAAGTTCGAAGCCATACAAAAAATAAATAAATAAATAACTCATTGCATTTATTTACAAAATTGCCTTTGCATTTGTATTATGTCTAATGTTGCGCGTTCTATTCCGTTTTGGTTAAAAAAAAAAAAAAAAAAAAAACCCATGGTTTCACCTTAGGTTAAATTTTTGTCTTCTATGTCATTCTGGGTCATTTCAGTCAAATTTCGATTTGCTCATTTGTTAAAAAGAAAAGAAAAAAAAAAAAAAAACACACTAAAACCATGTTGTTTTGATTTAATTCTTATTATTTCATTAATGACAAGTGATGATTCCTTGGAAATCAGTAGGCTGAAAGTCTTGGGCGCTGATGATCTTAGGGCTTGATCCTAAAAAAGCAAATACTAAGTTAGAGGAGACCGGCCAAAAGTCCTTCGATGATAAAGTCAGTGGATTTGTGATTCCAAGTAAAAAGGGAGTATTCTGTGAAAAGCATCTGAATAAATCTTTACCTTCTCATCAATGAATGCTTATATAGCATATGTGAAATGGTTATTTGTTTAATAATCGTTCCTATTGTCGAGGAGTTCGGAGGATTCGGAGGTAACTTCCATAACCGCCATGGAAGTTACCTTATTTAGACCTGTGTTCCATAATGGTTAATGGAGAACTTGGCTCATAGCAGTTCAACTCGTCCCTTACGCTCAGTGGAAATCAAAGTTATCCAAAGTCCAACACATTTAGAGTCCAATGAACTCATCCATCCTTTATTAAGGACGGACGAGGTTATTAGGGAGGACTTTTCTTCATGCATTCACTTTTTCCTAATTCTGTGTAGAGCTCGTCCGTCCAAACATTTCTAAGGACGGACAAGCTTCTCAAGGGACCTCGTCCATTTAAAGACGGACGAGGTCATTAAGGACACTTGGGACGATCACTACATGCGCTTGGTTCCCCCTAGTTGGTCTTTCATTGGACGAGCCATATGGACGAGCTCAGGAGTTGCTATTTTTTGTAACACCATCAACAAGTGTATATCAGTGTTACATATGTATTTATGTTTATATATATGGGTCAAGGAGGAAAGAAAAAACATCCCAATTATAATCCATATTGCATGTCAATCCCCTTACAAACATATTCAAATCCACACTCAATTTTTCAATATGCTCAGATATCAATTTGTGATTAATGAATTTACGTGCACCAATAACAAGGTGGATACTTAAACACGTTATGAATTTGGGTGTATCTCATTGCATCTCTTTATCTCTCCAAACTTCAGACACGAAAATCACACTTCTCTCATGTAGAAATGCCCTTCCCTAGCTCACCCAAAATACAAATAAAAAGAGTGAGTAGATTTTGGGACATCAAATTTCACAATATATTGAAACGGTTATCATTCATCATTTTTATTCACTATTCACTATAATCCATCTCAATAAGCTATGAAATTTAATGTAAAAATAATTGCGTCCGTAATATTGTTGGAATTGAGCAAGGGTGGTTGTAAATTTTCTTCATGTCCCTACTTCATAGTCCATATTTCAGGAAGGATATTACAATTGATGCAATAATTATGGACTGAAATTTAAAGTTGTTTCAACCATTAAAATAAAAAAAAATAAAAAAAAAAAAGATGAAAGTTTTTTTTTTGAGGGAAAAAAAAGTGAAAGTTTTTTTTTTGATAGAAAAAAAAAAAAAAAAAAAGTGAAAGTTGAAATATAAAAATAGTAAAAAAAATTTGTGAGGGATATGGGGTAATTCATAATTGCACTTGCACATAGTCCATATATTCCATACTCCATAGACTTACTTAATTGTGACTAGTCTGACAGTGTGAACGTGATGGTTGGTATCCAGAGCCGGTGGGAAAAATATGTGCCCGCAAGTCGTAACGGAACGTACGGTCATAAATCAAACCCTTATTTCTCTTTTTATCTCCGAATTATCCACACTAAACACGCGCTAAAATTCGCTTTATCATACATTACATTACAGTAGAGGACTAATATAGAAAAAGTTAGATTTACCTCTGTGACTCTGTCACCGTCAGCGGATGCAAGCCACTCTTTTTCAAGCTCGTTCTCTCTCTCTCTCTCTCTCTCTCTCTCTCACTGTGTGAATGTGTTCCAATTCCTTAGGAAAATATATACTCTCTCTCTATATATATATATATATATATATAAATAAAATAAAATAAACCTCCAGTCCTGATAACCGAACCGAACGGAACATACAGTAAGAGATACTTCCAAAGTCACCACACATACATAGATACATTCAAAATTCATGCCTTTTTCACTTTTTCTGCCAAAAAAGAGAAGTAGTAGACTAGAGAGAACAAACGCACTCGTCTCTTTCTTTCACTCTCTTTTATAAAAGAGAAACCGCACTCACTGTTTAAACGCACAAGTGAAACAAAACAAAACATGGCCATGAAACCTAAAACCCACAACGGAAATGGCAACTCCAGCGACAACAACAGCGGCGGAGGAAGCAGCAGCTCGCCGAGCCCGCCTCCGTCGCCGTCGCCGCCGCTTCGCTCCAGCGTATCCCAATGCCGGCGACGAGTGCGGTCCAAAGCACAGTCTCAGCTCTTAAAGGACAGCTTCGGCGGTGGCATTCTGTTCCGGCGAAACCTGCGGTACTTGGTGGTGCTTCCTCTGCTCTACTTGTCTGGGTTGCTCATGTGTGTTGGTGGGCCCTTCTCGGCTCTCGTCGGCTGGCCCACCACTCCTGGCGCCGTGTACCGTAGCCACGACATGTTTCGGAAATTCTGGCCTTGTATTCACTCTGATAATTCCTCTGTTCTTGAGGTTCGCTCTTTGTTTTGGGTTTTTCATTTGGTTGCAGAAGAAAATGCAGGAAAAGAAAAAGTAAACAATTGTTTCAATTTGTTTTGTTTTTGTTTTTGTTTTTTTGTGCAAGATATGGTTTTTGATCGCTACATTTGAGGTTCGGAAAGGAATGTTTCTGATCATGGAGTATACTAGAATTTTTCAGTGGGTTTTTTTTTTTTTAGAGTATAAGAATTACTGGTTTCTAAAGATGGGTAAAATATCAAATGGGTTTTACTTAATTAGGATAATTGTAGGGATGTTTAGAAATTTTGGACTTACTATCAGTTTTTTTTTTTTTTTGGTAATAATAATAATAATATTTTTTTCTTGTGGGTTTTCGTTTGCCTCCTCTATTATAGTAATTTAGTGTTGCTTTATGATTGCATTAACCACACAGAAAGTAATAGTAGATGGAAGTAGTATTATGGTGTTTTCTTTTAGTTGATTGATGACTGGAAAAGTTTCTTGAAATTTCAATTGGAAAAATTGTCTTGGAGATTCATATATACTTGTGAAATGGTATTCAAATAATGAATTTACATGGGAAATTTGTTGAAATTATTTTACATGGGAGAGTAGGCTGTTTGGTTTTTTCTTTGTTAACCCAGATAGGTTTGATCAGAACAGAGTAACCAATTAGAGTTGCCAAATAATTAGAGTTTGTGAGTGTTATTTTTTTTGGAAGTACTGCGTGGCCTATAATGTTAGTATTCAGCAAGTTACAAATCAAATAGTGCTACATTACGTAACGTGGTTAGTGCAAATGTGTTGACATTCTCTTAGTTTACTTGTTTTATTGCTATCTGTTATAGTTGTTATCTTGTTTATTTTCAAATTGAAATCTAATATAATATTCCAAAGTGATAATTTTGGTTTGTGGTCTTTAAGTGTGTGCATAACATATGAATTTGTTGTGATTAAATGCAAGGTTGTTCTTGTTGCAGTTGTCCTCTGTTTGGAAAAACAAAAGAAGGGTGAAAGAGCAAAAACCGTGTCCAAATTCAACAGCTAGTCCACGTTTTGGTATGTATGAAGTTAGAATAATGTGTCATTAAGATTGGCTTCTAAGGTTACTTCTTCAATTCTCAAATGTGTCTTGTGGGATTTGAGAATCACACATATAAATCCTCTTATCTTAAGAACACATGTTTATTTTTTTATTTATTCCACTGGTCAATAGTACTAGTTGGACTGTAGACATCAACAACCTTACACTCTCAAAAGGCTCTAGTCCTTTTTCATTGTTTTGCATGTTGATGCTTGACTAGGATGGAATTGAGTTGGTCTCCCTCCCCCCCCCCCCCCCAAAAAGAAACTGACATTTTCCCTTGAATTTCAGAGTCCTCTGGCCCCAGTGGTTACTTGATTGTTGAGGCTAATGGTGGTCTTAACCAACAACGCTCTGCGGTATGTAAAGTTTCAATATTCATGACCAGCTTTCTGCTCTAGTAATTCTATTATGTGATTTTCTTGTCTTTGTAGAAACTAAGAAGGGTGTTGACCAGAAAAAAGAAAAAAATGTGATAAATTGGTAACCTGTTATGTCTCTTTGGCAGATCTGTAATGCAGTGGCTGTAGCTGGGCTTTTGAATGCAATACTAGTTATCCCTCGCTTTGATTTCCATAATGTTTGGAGAGATCCAAGGTGAGAGAGACAAAATTACCTGTATTATAATATCTTACTAGAGAGGTGTGTTGAGTAATTTTTCACCCACATACCTTATCAATATTATCTTGGTTGTCTACTATAGATATATTTGGTGTAAAGACTTTCATTAAAGACTAGATGTTAGCTTATCATTTTTTTATAGGTAAGTTACACATGCACCCCGTGAGTCTTGCACCCACAAGCTCACACTCCATCCAGTTAATATGGGAGGAAGAAGTACCAACTGAGCTATAGCTTATTGGCATTAGCATGTAAAGCTAGGACTCGAAAAGGCTATTGAGGTTGTCCTAGTGGTAGAGTACACATCATGGGTGCTGTATGGATTCTATTCATGAAATTGACCCCAAAAATTAATGTTATGACTTGGACCAAATTATTTCATTCTGTATCTAGCTAATGTGTGTGCTCTTTCTGTTATCTTCAGTTGTCTTTTATAAGAAGTTCCTTCATAGTAATAGAATTTTCCTGTCAAGTTCCTGTATCGTAATAAAAATTTCCTGCCAAACTGTTTTCTCTCTGTGCCTTGCATTGAGGTCTTCTGTGCTCCATATGTTATTAGGCATATAATTCATGCGTTGACCAAATCAATATGGACCAAGCAGGTCCCCTGATCAAGCCTGGAGTGCCAATTCCTCAGGCATTCTGGATGGCTCTAGGTTTGACATGTTTCCCTTTTAATATTGTTGACAAATCTCGCCACTTAAATGTTTGGAAACTTAGAGTATATGTATGACCATACATAAAGTGCTAGCAATATGGTTGGAGCTGAAATTAAAATTTTTTCTGTTAATATATGGCCCAACATTGGCCTTGAATATATCTTAAAATGCTTGTAAGAAACGCACTATGTGAAGGTAGGGCTCACATAGTGCCCTCTTCATGGCCCTATGGTATATAAATTTTATTTTTTAAATGTACTTTTGTATGCATCTGGTGACCAAATTTTGACAATATAAATTTGTTTCGCAGTGAGTTTCGTGACATATATGATGAAGATCATTTCATAGCCACCCTTGAAGGCTATGTGAAAGTGGTTAAAGAGGTACCTGAAGAATTGATGCTAAAATATGAAAACAACATTACTAATGTTCCAAGCTTCCATGTCCAAGCTTGGGCTTCTGTCAGTTATTACTTGGGAGAAGTGTATCCTGTCTTGCAGCAGCAAGGGTACGCATCAAACCATTGTATCTTCTCATTATGTGCTCTACCAAATAAAACTGTAAAAATTCTCATCTTTGAGAGTCAATGGTATCCGCAAACTGAATTAAGGCAGACAAGTTTGTTAAATTTCCCTTGTAAAGACGACTAGAATCTGACCTTTAACCTGTTGAAACTTATCTCTAGGGTGTTTTTGCTTCATTTTTTGTTTGATACAGGATTATCCGCATAGCCCCCTTTGCTAATAGATTGGCGATGAATGTCCCACCTCATATTCAATTTCTAAGATGTCTGACTAATTATGAAGCATTGAGATTCTCTGCTCCCATTTCAACTCTTGCAAAGAAACTAGTAAACAGAATGATTGAGAAGAGTTCTAGGACTGGTAGAAAGTATGTTTCTGTCCATCTTCGTTTTGAGGAGGTACTTATGCTTATTTTCCATCATAATCTGAGCAAGTATTTAGCTCTTTTCTGTTTATATGGTTAAGAAAAATTAAGCTATATGTAATTGAGTGTCTTCTACCTTTAGGACATGGTGGCATTTTCATGCTGTGTGTATGATGGAGGAGAGGCAGAAAAAATTGAAATGGATTCAGTTCGTGAAAAAGGATGGAGAGGAAAGTTCAAACGAAAAGACCGTATCATCTTGCCTGGTCTCAATCGAATCAATGGAAAATGCCCACTATCTCCCTTGGAGGTACACCTCAAATATTAGCCAATGTTGTTGCTTTTTGGACCTTTGGAACTTCAAATTTGAACTATTCTATCTAGGACCAGTTCTATTCAATTTTTTTCCCAAGTGTCTATTTCTGTAGCTTCAACTCCACTTGTTTTGGACCTTCATCTACATTTAATAGTATTTGGTTAAAAGTTGAGCTGCTACAGGAAGGGACTAGTACTAAACTAAACTTGGGTTCAGGTTGCAGGAAGAATGTAATGGGGTAGTTTGAGGCCAAAAAAAAGCCTTTTGTCTAATGTTTAATTTCATATATGTTGTCATAACTCAATAAATTAGCTTGGACATGTCGTCTATGTCAGTTATTTGGTAATAACCTTTTTTTACTTGGATGTTGTTTTTTCTTGTCAGTGTAGGTTGGGATGATGCTGCGTGGTATGGGGTTTGCTAATGACACTTCAATATATCTTGCCTCAGGGAAGATATACCGGGCAGAAAGGCATTTAGTTCCTCTGCTAAAGATGTTTCCTCACCTCCATACGAAGGAATCTCTTGCAACCCCGGATGAGCTTGCTCCTTTTGTGGTAAACTCATGTACTCGCTCTCGTACAATGTTTAAAATAGTCTTTTGTAGTAGTGGTCCTGGTGACATGGAAATCAACTTCAATTTATCCGAACATTATACATCTGCAAAAAAGTCATATGATTGCCTCTGTTCACCAAGAGCCCAAGTATATCAACCAATGTGTGACTTCTTAGAAACTATCTTTGTAGTTCTGTCAGTGACCCTTTTTGGTCTGCCCTTGTTCCCTGTTTGCGATGTCAGTTTGCATTCTTTCTTCACCATCAGTGCCAACAAGATTCTTCACAAATAAAGTCATAAGTCACATAACAAGTTAATCTTAATGCCATGAAATTTGTACAAGAGAATGCATAAAAAATGCATCATCTGGATCAATGGTTGGACCATCAAATCAGGTATTAGATGAAAGTACTATAATCTGTGGCACATAATTGTGGCAATGCCTCACTATTCTTGAAATTCAAGCATATTTCTTCTTCAGTCTAACTAACTTGACTGAGTGAAAAGGTCTGATAGATGACAACAAATTAAATAGAGATCAGGTTCAACCAAATATTTATTGTGATGGTGTTTCCTTAGCTATCTATTGGGTGAGCACATAACCTTCAACAACCTTGCTTTAAAACCTTTTTTCTCTTTTGGTAGGGATACTCTTCAAGATTGGCAGCTTTGGACTACACTGTATGCTTGTTTAGTGAGGCTTTTGTGACAACTCAGGGTGGAAACTTTCCTCATTTTCTGATGGGCCACCGGAGATTCCTCTATGGTGGACATGCTAAGACCATTATTCCAGATAAACGAAGGCTTGTTGTTCTACTGCAGGACATGGGTCTCAGGTATTCTCCATCCCTTAATTTTCAGATTTTATTTTACTCCTTTGATGTATCTGACCACAGTTTTAGGCATGTATAGATGCATTAAAATATTTGTGAGTTTAAGTGATGCAAGGTTTATTAAAACCAAATTCATTTAAGATTTTGTTTCTAGATTTGAAATTATTTTTGAATTTGAATTTTGAATTTAGTTTTTAATGTTTAGGGTTTTAAGGGATTTGACCAGGCATTTTCCATATACATGTACTCCCTAAACCCTATTAAAATAGTGCTCATGTGAGCATGAAAGAGAGTTGAATTTGAATAAGAATTTTATGATAGAGTTCAAAATATGTCTTCTCCTTTGTTCTTTTTGTTTGGCGGTGATGCCAAATGACCCTAGGTGGTGATGCATACAGTTTGCAGCAATATTCTAGGTGGTGAAGCCTAGGGTTTGTACTGTTATTCCATTTGTCTCTGTTTATTTCCTATTTCCTACTATGTTCTCATCATTAAGCCAGCTCAGGTTGTATTTAGCAGATCTATCCTAATTGATAGTACAGGAATAATTAAACATAAAGATGATTGGCTACAATTGATTGATTAGAATTTGGAGTGTTTTCTTCTAGATTACAAGTTTCCAACTCATGTACCCGACCCATCCTACCCATGATTGTCTATAGATGCAAAGCTGAACATTCTAATCTCTTGCATGGGCTGCATCCAAGGTAGTCAACACTTGTCTGAACTTTCATGCGGAAGATTTGGAATTGATGTACAGAATTGATAAAGATCCAGAAGTCCATATATGGACTGGTATCTTTTTGCAAAAGCATTGATGTTCAGTTAATAGTTCAAGCATGTGGAATTGTGAAACAGTTATGTTTTAATGCTTTAGAAATTCAACATTGGAGTTGTATGTAAACCATGTTTTTATACTGGTTTTGCAGTTGGAAAGATTTCAAAGATCAGATGAAAGAAATGTTAAACGAGAGTGACCACAAGGGGATGATGGTACCCAGAGTGAGAAAATTCAACAGAAAAACTTCTGTTTACACACATCCTTTGCCAGAATGCGGATGTATCCAGAGACCCCCCAATACTCTAATCATCCCAAATTCTACATTCCTTAATTACCACCAAAAATCCATGAGATAACAAAGGGACCTTTCTCTTGAGCAGTTCCTCCCAGTTGTGCAGTTGCCAATTGTATGCTTTTTTTTGCAAATTCTTGGGCTTTGGTACCTTTCCTCTGTATTTTCTCTAAAAGTCCATTGCAGTTGTTCAGGCATGGTGCAGGTTTGCTAATTTTGATTGCACAAGGAATTCATCATTCCATGTTATTTCTTTTGCCTTTTACGTGGAAATACTGATCTATTCTGTGGTGTTGGATTTGTATGGAGCTGAAGCATGAGCTGATCAAGGCAAGTTGGGGAACATTGGTCGAGTTCATTGTGCATGATTGAAATATCAAAACTCTTCAGTATTCAGAAAGAAATATTGACTTTCCAGCCTTGATCAAATAGGCTAGGGGAGGACAGATCCTTTTGCAGTTTGATGATGTTCTTTCCATGATTATTAACGTAAAAGAGTACAGACATAAAATGTCAGTAATATTACACTTGTTGCATTACAGGTTTGCTTATTGTCATCTTGCTCACAATTTTGGTGTAAAGGGAGGATTTATAAGACTTAACTTTGATGCAAATATTTCATTTGTCATGGTCTTGTTTTGTTTCTCTCTCTCTTGAATTTCACTACATACTTTATCATACTAGCAAAATTTTACAGACTGAATTAGATGGAGAAATCATCCATTGAATTCAAGATTTGTTTGTTAGGAGATAAATCCTTTCTGGCTAGTTGCCATGACAACTTCTGGTTGTGCTAATAGTTTGTTGGGGTCTTATTTTTTGTGTTGCGTTTTGCATGGCGTTAAGTGTCAGTTGTGTAGCTTTCAATGAGTGAGAGATGTTCAGCAAGAATGATGGCAACAATAATGAAGGGCCTTTGGTAACAATGTCGTGAAGCATTTGGTAGCATTAACATAGATTGTAGAACACCCCGTCGGCAGTAGAGTTGACGAATGCCCAACAATGATATCATTAAGGCCAAAATCCAAAATTGACCCTCTAATTTTCAATTTTTGTTATTTCAATCCTTAAAGTTTTAAATTTTGTCAATTCAATCTTCTGTTACCCTTTAGTTAAGTCTTGCCATTAACTAAATCAAAACGACGTCGTTTTGGTGTTTTTTATTTTATTTATAAATATCTTAATTTTATTGAAATACATTAATTACAAAAAAAATAAAATAAAATAAAATAATAAAAAAACCAACAACAACAACTAGGGGGAACGACGTCGTTCCCTTGCTCCTAAAAATCAAAACTTCACCACAGAAGATTCTTACACTCTGGAGGAGTTCTTGCAGGTTGCGTTTGGGTATGTGGGTTTGAATTGGAAAGATCATGACATCATGTTGTGATTGACAAGAGGTGTTTTAGGCTAACTGAGGTTGATAACTTTAAGGGAGATGCAAGCAAAGCTAAGAAAGTTCTTGGTTGGAAGCCATGATCGGCTTGGGTCTTTCCAATTTTTGCTTCAGATCCGCAACAATGAGGTCTGGAAATGATTCTATTTAAGGGGTTCTTAGAGTTGATATAATTTTCAATTCAGTAATTTATATTGATGGTGTTTTAAGATGTTATTGTTATCATTTTATGTATTGTTTGAATATCTGTAATTCCATTAATCGATTCTAGCAAGCCTCATACCTGTTCTTCTTATTTTGCTTCTTGGAGTCATAATGTGGATGGGATGGACAAGATCATATTTTGTATTGGGAAGTGGTAAGTTTGAGATCTTGCAATTTTGAACACTGGAGTCTTCTTGGGGGTGTTGAATCTGATCACTTTCAATTAGGCTTGTCCACGGGTCGGTCCGGGTCGGGTTTGTGCCCAACCCGGAACCAACCCGATCACTTCGGGTCTCCTAAACCTAGACCCGTCGGAGGCAATGGTTCGGGTGGTTGGACATTGTCGTTTTCCAGTTGGTTTCTGGTCAGGCTCGAACTATGCAAATTGTCATCGGATTTTGCCAAAATCTGCTTATTTTTGCTGGATTGATCGGATTTCGAAGAGATCTTGGCGGATCTCAACGAGATGAGGCCAAATCTTGAAGAGATCTCAACTAGATCAAGCTCGATCTCGAAGAGATCTGGCGAGATCTCGACAAGATCTCGGTGGATCTCAAAGAGATCAAGCAAGATCTCAAAGAGACAGAGGCCAAGAACCTTGAATCAAACCAAAATACCTTCAATCAGACTAGCGACGATTCACAATCTTGTTGATTTTTCCCCTCTTTTGCTAAAGGTTCTTGGCCTCTAAGCGACAGATTAGACAAAATCAAATTGGCGAACTACTTCAATCGACAGAGAAAGCTATTTCCAGTGGGTTTTCCAGTTGGGTCGGTTGAAAATCGGTTTTCCATGCTCTAACTCCGCAACCAACCCGCTGGACTCGGGTTTTAGGAGTGAAGATCCACTGCCGACCTTCGTCAGCATCAGGTCGGTTGGTTCTCTGGCTGGGTCGGTTAGATTAGGTGGGTGGGTTGGTTGACGGGTTTGGTTGGACACCCCTACTTTCAATTTGCAAGAGCGTTTTTTATTTTCAGGGGCAGGGGAACGATGTCGTTCCCCTTTGTTTTTTTTTTTTTTTTTTTTTGTAATTAATGTATTTCAATAAAATTAAGAAATAAAAAATAAAAAATAAAAAACCAAAACCACGTTGTTTTGGTTTAGTTAACGGTAGGACTTAATTGAAAGGTAACGGAGGACTGAATTGACAAAATTTGAAACTTAGAAGACTGAAATGACAAAACTAAAACTTAGGTATGAAATGATAAAAATTGAAACTTAGAGGGTCAGTTTTGGATTTTGGCTAATTATTAATGCCTCTATCCTTGTTCAGCCATTGAATTTATAAAAAATGTCAAAAATTTTGTAATTCAATTGACACTAATAGAAGTTTCTAATATAGAAATTTATGATTTAAATTCTCATTTATAAAATTATCCACAAAAAAAAAAAAAAAAAAATTATAAGAGCTACTATGCTCCTTCAAATCCTACAATATGATTTCTAATAGGGTTGTCAACAGGTCCAGTTCAGGGCAGGTTTTTTTATGCCCAAACCCACCTCGCAAGCCTACCCTCGTTACCCAAACCTGGCCCATTTAATAAACGGGTTTTTTTAACCCCCAAACCTGCTCCATCGGCTCCCCAAGGGGCCCATCCAACCATGTCAGATTTGGACCCAATTTGTGGCCCAAAAAAAAAAAAAAAAATTAGGATTGAATTGAAGCCTATACTGCCCCCACCACCCCCCCCCCCCCCCCCCGCCAACAAAAAAAAAAAAAAATATATATATATATATATATATATATATTTGCCCAAATTCAAGCCCTATATCGTGGTCCAAATGCTAAATCAGTCCAAATCATAAGACCATTACAAACCTATTAATCATAAATTAATAAATCACCTGTTAATTATAAATCATAACTAAGATCATAAATCAATAAATCACCTAGCTTTTTTTTTTGGGGGGGGGGGGGAATAAATCACCTAATTTTTTTTTTTTTTTTTTTTTTTTTTTTTTTTTTTTTTTTTTTTTTTTTTTTTTTAAGGAAGAAACTCGAAACTCAAAACTTTTATTAAATGAGGCCGGTTAAATCAGCCTGAAATACAGAATAAAGACGTGATGGAACATCCTCCCCCTACACTAAAAAGTCTGGAATGTCAATAGCAAATCTTACTAGACCATGAGCAACAGAATTACATTCCCTCTTTGCATGAGAGTAAAGTAAATGAGTAAATCAAAAAGAGCTAAACTTAAGCATCTTCAATCAAGGGGCCAATTGGAGACAGCGGGTTACAGGCTTACAGCCTTTATGGTCACCAACGAGTCACCCTCCAAAATAGCTCTAGTAACGCCAATCTCAGAAGCGAAGGACAATGCTCTGGCAGCTGCCAAAGCCTCAATTTCATTGCTGCTATAAGCATGTTGCTGCACCTGAGAACACGAGGCTATAACAAGATCGTTTTTGTCTCTAATTACGACCCCAATACCTGACTTATTATCACCTGCAAAAATGGTTGTGTCAAAATTGATTTTTGCATAATTTTCTAGTGGAGCTTGCCACTTGCATTGGGGATGGATTTGCTATGAAGCACGGACGCGGCACCTAAGGTGCCGCACCTGCGTTGCCCGCGCGTCCGACCAAGTCCTGCCACGTCGCAGTTTCAAATTTTTAGCTGACTCGAGCCGACTCGCGCTGATGCGGCTCCGACTCGGGCCGATTCGGGCCGTATTGGCCGTATCAGCAGATATCGGCCGAAACGGCCGAAATTAGAAAAAAAAAAAAAAAAGAAAACACATAGAACGCACCATTTAAAGAAAAATACTAAACCCTACTCACTCGTCTCTCACTCTCATTAGCTCTCTGCCCCACTCTCATTAGTTCTCTCATCTCTGCCTCTCTCTCATTATGTCTCACTCTCTCTTGCTCTGATCTCTGCCTCTGTCTGTGCTTGGCTACTTGCTGTTACTCTATTCTTCAGCTCATTCTTTCTTCAACTCTCTCTCACGCATTCTTAACTCAAGTACCTTTCAATCTTAGTTTGATCTTTGATTTCAATGATTTGTGATTTGTGAATTTGTGAGACTGATTTGTGAATCTTAGACTCTTAGTTTTCAATATGAGTTTTATTTAGTTAATACTTAATAGTTAAGTTAGTACTTATTACTCATTGTGAATCTGTTTTGTGAATCTGAGAACTTGGGTTTGATTTATTATTAATTTATTTAGTTAATACTTAATACTTAATAGTTATTATTTGTAGGTTAAATTGAATCTATTGAATTTGCAATGGATGAAGTTACTAGCACAGAAACTTCATCTCAAGAAGTGTCAAATGCCGAATGTCCTCTTTGGCAGTATGTGACTAAGGTAGAAAAACCACCGAGTGCTACCGTTAAAAAAGGGGGAAACACATACTTTAAGTGCAATTATTGTGGTGTGGTTTATTTGGGATCCTATTCTAGGGTTAAGGCTCATTTATTAAAAATTGCTAATAAAGGTATTAAAGCATGTCCTATTGTGACACCGAGCCATAGGTTGGAAATGCAGCGAATGCATGATCAAGTTGAGAAGGATAAGTTAGAGAGTGAACAGAGAAGTCGAATTCCCTTACCCCCACCTATCCCAGGCCGTGGGCCTATACCTATTTCCCCATTTCGGAGACAGGAAGGGAGTGATAGTACAAATCCGGTTGATGGTAAGAGGAGGAAGGTGGCTGGGATTTCTCCTATTGAGAAAGCATTCCAGAATACTACTAGATATGAATTGGATAGTAGAATTGCTAGGATGTTTTACACTGGTGGGCTTCCATTTAACTTTGCAAGGAACCCACATTATCGTAATTCCTATGCATATGCTGCTACTCATAACATCCCAAGTTATGTTCCTCCTGGATACAATGCCTTGAGAACAACACTTTTGCAAAAAGAAAGAGCTCATGTTGAAAGACTCTTGAAACCAATTAAGGATTCTTGGCTTGAAAATGGTGTAAGCATAGTTTCTGATGGATGGTCAGATCCACAAAGAAGGCCTCTTATTAATATTATGGCTGTATCAGATGGGGGTCTGGTGTTTGTAAAGGCAATTGATGGGTCAAGTGAGTTCAAAGACAAACATTATATTGCTAGGGTGTTGAAGGATGCTATAAAAGAGATTGGACATGAAAAAGTTGTCCAAGTCATCACTGATAATGCTAATGTGATGAAATTTGCTAAAGCTCTTATTGAAGGTGAGTATCCTAAAATATTTTGGACACCTTGTGTTGTCCACACTCTCAATCTAGCTTTGAAGAATATTTGTGCAGCAAAAAACATTGAAAAGAATGAAGTTACATATGAGGAATGTAGTTAGATTACACGTATTGCTGATGATGCATCTTTCATACGTGTTTTTATTATAAACCATTCAATGAGGTTGGCAATGTTTAATGAATTTAGTCCATTAAAATTGCTCCAAGTTGCTGATACTAGATTTGCTTCAATTGTTGTAATGTTGAAAAGGTTGAAGTTGATAAAAAGATGCCTTCAAGCCATGGTTATTAGTGAGCAATGGGCTTCTTATAGGGAGGATGATGTTGGAAAAGCTGTAAAGGTAAAAGATATGATTCTAAGTGATCTTTGGTGGGATAAAGTTGACTATATCCTTGAATTCACAGCACCTATTTATGATATGCTACGAGTAGCCGACACAGATAAGCCTTGTCTTCATCTTGTGTATGAGATGTGGGATTCAATGATAGAGAAGGTGAAGACAGCAATATATCGGCACGAAGGCTTGGAAGATGATGAGTATAGCTCATCTTGGAGTGTGGTGTATGATATACTCATTGATCGATGGACTAAAAATTGTACACCACTACATTGCTTGGCTCATTCCTTAAATCCTAAGTAAGTACATTTATTTTCTATTTTCCTTAGTTCCCTCTTCTAGTAAAATATACGTTTCATCTATATTTGTTTTTTACTCTTTAACTAGGTATTACTCCATTGAATGGCTTTTAGAGAATCCAAAACGCATCTCACCACATCGGGATCATGAAATTTCTATGGAAAGGAGCAAGTGTTTGGATCGATACTTTGAAGATGAGAGTGAATTAAAGGCAGTGAAGTGTGAGTTTGCTTCATTTTCAGGAGGGAGGTTTCCTTCACTAGATGCCTTGACAGATAGGTGGGACTTACTACCTTTGGTTTGGTGGCAATACCATGGCTCCGCATTTCCAACTCTTCAATCCCTTGCCTTTAAACTTCTTGGACAACCTTGTTCATCCTCATGTGCTGAGAGGAATTGGAGCACATACAAATTCATTCATTCCTTAAAAAGAAACAAAATGGCTCCTGCACGCGCTGAAGATTTGGTCTATGTGCATTCTAATCTTCGACTCTTGTCAAGGCGCAATGAGGAGTATGTAAATACATCAACAAAGATGTGGGATATTGCAGGAGACTCTTGGAATGAGAGTGACATACATGGAGGAGCTGGCATTCTTGAGAATGCAACCCTTACACTTGATGAGCCAGAGTTGGAGGCTATGGTTATTGGAAATGCTAACACTAGTGTTACTACTAGTGAAAGTGAAGTTCGAAGTGAAGCTATTGATGTTGATGTTGATGATGATGCTAGTATTTGATTGTCTTGTTGATTATCTTTTATTTTGTTTTAGTTTCAAATTTGCAAGTTGTATTTTAATTTCCGAACATCATGAATGTTTTAGTTTCAATCTTGTGGGTTGTGTTTAATTTATGAACATCATGTTTTAGTTATTATCTACTATTGTCTATTGCTCTTAAATTTGGTATATGTTTGTATAATGTAAAAAAGTATGCTTAGCAATATATTAAAAATATAAATAAAAATATTTTTAATAATTTTTTAATTGCCGAGTCCCGCCGCACCCGCACCCACCTTTTTCAAAAATTGCCGAGTCCCGCACCCGCACCCGCACTCGAGTCTCGAAACGCACCCGTGCTACATAGTGGATTTGTCATTCCTGTATCGATGACTGGGCTGTCAAAAACTCGGAATACCTGTCCTTGGCCTGCTGAGAGATCAAATGAAGTGGAATGGCCGATTGCTGGAGAGGGACTTGGTTTCTTTGTGACCAAATCGACCAGGCCGTCCATGCGAAGAGCTCCGGACCTTGCTTTTGCAAAATTATCCAAGACAGTAATTCCTTAAAGTCCAGGAATTGAAGGCGCCGACGAAAACTCCAAGAACCTGAGCACGGCCAGACCGGACCAAGTTCTTTGCACAACCAAAGAGCGTGCAGCGGCGTTTCATGTTCTTGCCGACATCGACTACAGAGAGGATCATCAATGATTGTATGACGAACAAGGAAATCTTTTGTTGGCAATGCATTGCGACATGGGTGCCACAAAAAATTCTTTACTTTGTTTGGCACCCGAAGAGCCCAAATTCCTTTCAATAATTTTGTGTCAGGTTTGGTGTGCAAAGGAGATTGATCCAACTCAGCTTCCTCCTTGAGAAACCTGTAACCCGATTTGCAAATATAGCCCCCATCATGCGAATGGGGCCAAATTAGAACATCCTCTATTGCAATTCAGCCTTGTAAACACCACATTTTGTACTCATTAATAAATTTTGATCTCCAGCCCCAATGATGAGCTTGACATATGTCAATCAAGGGTAATTAAAAAGTTTACAATATTTTGGAAGTAATCATAACTCAAAAGTGCTCAAATCGTTTTAAAATCGATATTGAAAAATGATCTTTACTCACTGTTTTGACCATAACTTTTGATCCACAAAGATTTTTAAGTGGGGTTTATTTCATTGGAAAGTAGACATCCTGGGCTTTAATACAAATTTGCCTAGTTTGGGCTTATATTGAGTGAGTTATAACTGTTTAAAGTTGGGCCAATTGGGCAGTCCGATTTTCTAGGTTTTAAAACTTTATTTTAAGGGCCCAAAACATCATACTTTGATATGGGCTAGCTCTTTGGGCTGACTCATAGACCCTTGAGAACATCCAAAAATCATTAAAAAGTCTGAAAACCCTAATTTTAACTTATAAATACTCATCTTTTACCTCCAAACTAAGACCCTAGCTAGAGAGAGTGATTTTCTAGCCCCCATCTTCTCTAAAACATTTTTTTTCTCTTTTTAAAACTGGAGGGCAGCCCCTTAGCACGTTTTTTAATCATCAAAAAAGCTCTCTTTAGCTAGTTCTAAGGCAATTTTTTTTTTTAAATTTGTTTTCTAAAAATATTTTTAGAACCTTTTGTTCTTGAATTGTGATTACTAACAAATATTATGTTCTTTGATTATATTTGTCTTCTCCATTTAACCTTTGTGATTGTAAGCACTGAGGGGCTGGTTAAATAACATCAAATTTGTGATTATAAAGTAAGGTGATTCTCTTTACCATGATTTACCACCTTGCTTAATATGATTCACATGATTTTCTTGATATAGTTTCTCCATTTTTTATTGATGTGTTTGATGTTTTAATTATGCTTGATATGTTCTAATATGATTTTAGGTTGTTTATAATCTATTCTTGTTGTCCTTGGTTTGTTATTTTGGTACCATGTAAAGTATTACATGTATGTTTATTTTATGTAGTTTAGTTTAATTATTTGTTTTGTTTCATGTTTATTTGTTTATGTTAATGCTTTGTGTTTTTGTTTTATGTTAGTTTAGTTTTAGGGTTTCTAACATGCCCGTTTGATCTCACATATTATATATTTGTTTGATTAAATCTCTAAAAATGTAATTTTTCGAATCTGCATTAAGGGATGCGTGCACATCATCAAGTATGCATGCGCATGGTTCAACCATGTGTGCGCATAGTTGAGTATGCGCACACACCCCAAATCCAAATTAAGGTAAAATCTTGTTTTTATTTGTTTTTATCATTTTTCACATAATCTTTGATTCTGTTTGACTCTGTTTTAGATTAATTATTTAGGTTTAATTATTTTCCATGTTTGTTTTAGCATTTTTGCCATGTTTAGTCTATTTGATATTATTTCCTTGTATGTTTTATTTAATTGTCAACTTGCCATATTTAATTTATTTTGTTTGATTATGTCTTATTTATTTCCTTTTATATTGTAATCTTTAACATGCTATGTGTTATTTTCCTTAAGTGCATGATGTATGTTTAGGTTAAGGATTAGGGCTCTCTTAATAAACTATTTAATTCAATATGGTCTAGCAACGCATAATGGAGGCCGGCCCACAAGCCAGGCAGTCTTAGTTGCCTAACATCTTCCCAAGCCATACCTAAACTTCGGACCCATAATCTAGTACGTGGATTCATTTGTGTAAATGACTAGCCCAAAGGGCCCCATATGGTTCTTAGACCTAATTTAGGTGGCGACTCCATTAGTCCGCAAGCCTAAAGGGATTTTTTTTTTATCTCCACTTTCTCTTGAGCAAAAATTCCATCTATCAACCTCTCATTCCATTGCCTTGTTCCATCATCAATCAAAGTAGCCATTGTTGAATTTTCCATTAATTCTAATGGATGGGATATCACCTGTGGAGAATTTTTCCTTGGAAGCCAAAAATCCCACCAAATTTTTATTGAATTCCCATTCCCAACTCACCATCTAGCACCCCTTTTTGTATGACATCTCTACCTTGAGTATACTCTTCCACACATATGAACCTAACCTTGAATCCTTAGCTTCCATAATAGAGCAATTAGGGAAAAAAGGGGGCTTTGAAAACCTTATAAAATGGAGATGACCTATTGTGTAGTAGTCGCCATGCTTGCTTTGCCAAAAGGGAATCATTGTGAAGAGCCAAATCTCGAAATCCCATTCCACACGCCATCTTCGATTTGTTAGTTCATCCCATCTCACCCAATGGATCTTCCTACGGTCTCCACGTTGGCCACAAAAGAATTTCTTAATCAAAGCCTCAATGTCATGACACAAACCCAAACGAATCTTGAAACACCCCATGGTATAGGTGGGTATAGCCTAGATGATAGCCTTGATCAAAACTTCCCCACTAGCTTGTGAGAGTAGCTTTCCTTCCCAACTTTGGAGTTTTCGCCCCACCCTTTCTTTGATGTAGTTGAAATTTGCTTTCTTCCCATTCCCCACTAGAAATGGAAGACACAAGTACTTCTCATATTGCAAAATTTCCGGAACACCTAGGACAAGTTTGATGTTGGATTTGATGTCCTCAGCAGTGGACTTACTGAAAAATAAGGTTTTTTTACTCCTGTTCACCTTTTGGCCCGAGGCACCTTCATAGGCTTCCAAGATATTCAATACCTTACCACACTCCTCCACCGTTGCCCTGCAAAAGAGAAGACTATCATCTGCAAATAACAGATAAGTTAGTTTTGGTCCACTCCTATAGAGAGAGAAACCATAAATATCACCATTCAAATTTGCATGTTTGATCAAACCATCCAAGCCTTCAGTGCACAACAAGAAAAGAAAGGGAGAAAGGGGGTTCCCTTGTCTAATTCCTCTTAAGGGATGTATGAGATAATTCACCATTAACCAAAATGGAGTAGGTGATAGTTTTCACACAAATCATAGTAAGATTAATCCATCTCTCATTGAAACCCATTTTTCTTATTAAATCTTCTAAGAAGGCCCATTCAACCCTGTCATAGGTCTTGCTCATATCTAGCTTAAGAGCCATAAATCTCAGGGTACCGGAATTATGCTTATGCATACAGTGTAAGGTTTCAAGGGTGACTAAAATATTATCAGAGATCAACTTGTCTTTGGTAAAAGCTAACTGGTGCTCAGTGATAATTGTGGGGAGCAGAGTTTTCAAACAGTTGGCAAGGACTTTAGAGAAAATTTTGTACAACACATTACAAAGACTAATGAGACGATATTGGTGCACATATTTAGGATTATTAGTCTTTGGTATGAGAGTTATAAAGGTATGATTTATAGGGTGAGGTAAGATACCAAAGTTTAGCCAAGACAAGATAGAGGATGTTACATCCTTATCTACAGTACTCCAGAAGTGTTGGAAAAAAAGAGGGGGCATCTCATCTGAGCCTGGAACTTTGAGTGGGGCCATTTGTTGCAATGCAACTACAACCTCACTCTTCATGAATTCACTGGTAAGGGATGCATTCATCTTATCAGTTATAACTTGAGGAACATGGGCTAATACACCATTTGAGGAACTTGATCTAGACGAAGAGAAAAGATTTCGGTAGTACTCTGTCAATACCAATGAAATCTCCTCGGGTTGAACCTTCCAGCCATGTTGTTCATCTCTAATCCCCACAATTTGATTTTTCCTATCCCTCTTTGTAGCACAACTGTGGAAGTATTTTGAATTTTTGTTAGGGGTTTGCCCAAAGAATCCTAGACTTCTGATCCCACATCCAAGCCTCTCTATCCAGGAGCTCATTTATTTCAATTTTTAGCTCTCTAACACTAAAATTGTTACCACTAATGAGTACCTCATATTCAGCCCTTATCAGCATTTTTTTTTCCAAACCAAGTCTTGTCTAACACTACCAAAAATGTTCTTATTCCACCAAAGTAGGTCCTTGCCACACTTGTCCATCTTTGCTAAAATCTCTTTGTTTATCCCCACTCCAATCGAATGATTCCATGCTGCCTGCACGGTTTCCTTACAACTTGATTTTGACAACCACATTTCCTCTACCGAAATAGTTTCTTACGAGGTGGAATATCTAATGGAGCTAAAACAATTAGAATAGGGCAATGGTCTGAAAAATCACATTGTAAGTGATGGACCTTTGAACTAGGAAATTTTAAAAACCAACCATTTGTTGCCATACCCCTATCAAGTCTTTCCCAAATTGAGGTGCCATTCTCGAAGTGTCTACACCATGTGAAATTTGGCCCCACATAACCTAAATCCATGAATCCACATCCATCGATAATGTCATAGAATAATAGCATTTAATTATGAGGCTGGACTGCTCCCCCCACCTTCTCCTCTTGTCTAGTTATTTCATTGAAATCACCCATGCATAACCACAAGACTGTTGAGTTGGAGTTGAGATGTCTGAGTTTGTTCCATGCTTCACATCTTCTAGCTATTTCTGGTTCATTGTAAAAGCTAGTCAATCTTCGTTCATTCTCTGTATTTTTGTCTATGGAGGCATTAATGTAGTACCTATGTGAACCCTCAATATTAAACTAATTGTTGATTTCCAATAAACAACTAACCCCCCTCCTCTTCCTTCTCTTGGTACCACTCATCGATGGTCAAAATCCATGTTGCGTTGAACTAAGTCTAGCCTTACTTCATCTGTCAGAGTTTCAGCTAAAAAAAAGACAGAGGGATCTTTTGCCTATATAATTTCTACAAGCTCTCTCCCTGTACGTAGGTTTCCAAGCCCCTGACAATTCAATGCTAGGCAACTCATTGTTCTTGGTGGGGCTAATGATCAGCCTCCACCAATCCAAAAAATTCTCCATCATCATCGAGAAAAACCTGTTGTCACTTGGATGGTAATTTGGCTTGATCAAGAACTTTAATTGAAACCCATTTTTGACCTGGGACAAATTCGAAACCTTTGGAGTTCACAGGTCTATGTCTGCGGGTCCAAGTTGGTAGAACGCATAGCTATTTGGCAGGGGGAGAAACCCTAGCCGTTTCTTCACGTGATTCACTAAATTGGGCTAGAATTGGAGGTGTTGGGGAAGCACGTGACTCAGGACCAAAGAAAATTAAATGAGAGGGACCCGATGAGTCAAACTTGGATAGCTCATCATTAGTCTCCTTTATTTGCGCATCAAATCCTTTATGTTGCATATCTGAACCCATAGATTGAGTAAAGTCCCTATTAATCTCGTAGTTAAACTTGTTTTGATCAGCAGGTAACGTATCTTTGTTTGAATTAATGCTATTCCTGCCATTACTTTTCGTTGTGCAATGTTCCAACCCTATCGACTCGTCTCCTTCCTTTCCTTTCTGGAGAGCATTCCCCTCCGATTCACTGTGTCTCACCGTAGCCTAAACTAGGTCATCACCATCCATTGAAACCTTTTCACTCATGTTACCAGTTTTTTTCATGGCTTGGTAGAAACTTGGGACCATGATAACATTCTTTCTTGAGGGCACAAACACAGGTGCTCGAATTCTAGGTCCAAATTTTCGTTGATCGGGAGGAAGAGTTCCTTTGCTTTCGATCCATAACTCGCAATCCTTGTCGTTGTGTGTAAGACGACCACACCAATAGCACTAGTTTGGAAGCCTCTCATAGTTGAAGCTTACCCAAATTTGTTTCTTATTCTCTAAAGAAATCAGGCGGCCTCGACATAAAGGAAGAGATAAATCTATGGTGACCTTAACTCGTAGAAAGGTTTCACCATCCGCATACTTAGGCTCTATAGGCCAAGCCACATCTCCAATAATAGAGCTTATTTTTTCAGCCGCTTCTATTGTCATTTAGCGTAGTGGGATTCCCTGTAATTGAACCCAAAATGTGCTTTGTCGAAACAAAGGCTCTGTATAGGGCAATCTCTATCATATCGCTACATCACCACGAGGTGTTTATTGAAGTTCCATGGCTTGCTCAAAAGAATTCTGTCAACATCCTCTTTATTGTCAAAGGTGAAAATGATTTTGTGATCGCCGAGTAAAACCATTGCAAGCCCTCCACATGGTGTAAAGGTTCTTATGATGATGTCGACATTGAGAACTCTCTTGGTAAGGAACTTGGCAGCAATGGAAAATTCTAAGGAACTTTCATGTTTTGTAAGGCAACATTCGGGACCCTCCCTATCAGATAGGGTGAGACGGCTCCAATTTTCTGCTTGATCTTCTATGGAATGATATCCAACAACCAACTCTCCTGTTTCCTAATTCCCCGAAAGGAAACCCAAACTAGCCAAAGAATAACGTTGTTATTCCCTAGAGAATTGACAACACCTTCGAAGTGAAGGGACACACTATTCTACTTTGCAAAGAAAGTCAAAAAACTCAACTTCCAAAGCAACAGAGAAACTCTATTTAATCACCTAGATCACCATTTAATCATAAATCAATAAATCATAGCTAAGATCATTTGTTAAACATACAAATAAAAGTTTCAAAATAAACCCCACAAATCCAAATCTAAAACTATTACGACAAGTTCAAAAAGCTACAAAATAAATCCCACAAGTTTAGAATAATTACAAATCAACAAGTTATTTCAACAAGTTCAAGAAATTGAAAAACTACAAAATAAATCCCACAAGTTTAGGATAATTACAAACCAACAAGTCCAAGAAATTAAAAAGCTACTAAATTATTCCAACAAGTCTAATTCTCCACAACAAGTCTAATCCTCCACAGCTGTGACACAACTTCCATCCTCTTCATTAGGCTCCACATCATCAAGAATTGTTTGAATTGTACAATCTCCTAGCATAGTTGAAGAACCTACAACAACAATGAATTAAAAAATGGAAATAGTGTTCACAACAAACACAAACAAGATCATTCAAACCACATAAACCCTACATAGTGATCACTTCCTCTGAAAATTTGTAAGACAAATCCAAAAAATCAACTACAAACCAACTAGCCTTAAATATTACTCAAACACTGACTTGAAAGTGAGTGAGACATCAACAGCCCTAAACATTACAATGACCTACAAACCAACTACAAACACAAATTAAAAAAACATAAACGGCAAGATTACCCATTAAGACAGAATTTGTGTTTCTCAAAAATTAATTTATATATATATATATATATATATATATGTATGTATGTATGTATGTATGTATATTCAAAATCAAAACTTGTGTTCCAAACTTTCGATCTATTGAATTAAAGCCAACAGAAAATAAAATCCAAAGGCCAATTGATTTAAACCTAACCCATCAACAATGCAAATGCAATTTAAAACAATAAACATGTTCATCCAAAAACAAAACATAAATATTTCATCAATAAGTAACAATTTCATCAAAAAACAATAAACATGTTCAACAATTAACAATTAACGAACCCAAAGTTATTTTAAAAAAAAGTAACAGTGAGTGAGTCGTGAACAACGAACCTGTAACAAATCAGAGAGGTGGTGATAGAGCCAAAGGGCCGACAATGAGAGTGAGTGAGAATGGGTGAGGAGAGTGAGGGGTGATGGGCGGCTGAGTGAACTGAGGATTAGGAAATTAGGGTTAGAATAAGATTATATATATATATATATATATAGGTTTTTTGGTTATTTTGTTTTAAGTGGGTCGGGTCCGGGTCCGGGGTTTGGGGCGGGTATCACTAAATCCCGCACCCGACCCTACTGTTTCACAGGTTGGGTAAAACCCGACCCATTAAGGTTGGGTCGGGTCAAGTAAAAATTGTCATGCCTAATTTCTAAAGAAACAAAAAGATGAAATTATACTATTTGTCCCTGAAGTTTACCTTGTGAGCGCAATTGGTCACTTAAGTTTCAAGTGAGTGTTATTAGTCCATCAAGTTTAAAAAGAGAGCACATTTGGTCCTTCTCTTAACAACGTTAGCCTTAGTGCCTATGTGGCTAACAAAACAATGATGTAGCAAATTTTAGATGACATGGCAACAATTTTAATAATAAAAAAATTAAAACATGTTGCTCTCGTTAAAAATCTAATGACCCATATGAAAATTATTTAACCATTTTATGACCCGTTAACAAACAATTATTCCAAATTAAACTCAAGAATGCTACCCTAAATTTGAAAAAAAAAAAAAAAAAAAAAAAAAAAAAAAAAAAAAAAAAAGCCCAATATTTGATGGACCTCCAAGTCCATCCATATCAGAATCAAGCCAAGAAATCTCTTTTCAAGTCTTCGTTATCTTTTAGAGTTCAAATCGTGGTCAACTACTTCAATTATTACTAGTACCATTTTGCTCAATCGGAATGCAAATTTGAAAAAATCGATTATAGTTGTAGGCCTTAGTGTTAGGGGTTAATGGAAAAATGGAAAGTGGGCTAGCTAGCTATTGAGGGGAAGAACCTGTGGAACCTTTTGTGAATTTGTGTGGACCCAAAAATTCCTGGAGGAGGACAACGCTGATTGGGGATTTCGAGTCTCTCTCTTGTTTCTCATATTAAGGGTAGCATTCTTTTTTTTTTTGATTTGGGAATAGCCTTTTGTTAACTAGTTTCAAGATGGTTGAGTGATTGTTTTGATGGGTCATGGGATTTTTAATGAGAGAAATTGATGTCATGTTACCTAAAATTTGTCACATTATTATTCTATTAGCCACATAGGCATTAAGACTAACACCGTTAACAAAAGGACCAATTGCGCTCACTTTTTATTTAAACTTGAGGGACTAATAACACTCACTTGAAACTTGAAAGACTAATTACACTTACAAGGTAAACTTTAGGGACCAATAGTGTAGTTTCGGCAAACAAAAATACATGGGAATAGAATGAAAACTGAAAAACAATAAAATGAAAAGTCCAATCTATAGGAAAAGATATTAAGATAGGAAATACAACTAGATGGAGAGGCAAAAAATGACACGATCCTCCTCTCACTCAATGCTACAATGGCTTTTCACAAAGAAGGTATACGTTCAACAATAGCCTTATTGGAAAGTGTATGTAAGAGTGTAACAAGGAAAAAAAAAAAAAGACATGATTCTCCCCTTACTCAATGCAACAATGGCTTTTACAAAGGTGTATGTTCAACATTAATAGGTTTATTGGAAAGTGTATGTAAGAATGTAACATATAGTTTTGAGGGAACATTTCATGTACTTCTCCCGTAGGTTTAGCAAATGTAGAAGTTTCTCCTTAACTCCTTATGTACAAAAAAAATTAATCTTATGAAACAATTTTATGGAGCATTCCTCTCATAACATGTGGATCTCACAAGTGTGTTCGGTTCATTAAATGTGGGCCAAAATGGGCAAATGCCCTTTTTTTGGAAATTAAACATCCTTTTGCCCTCTTTCTCAAACTAAATAGAGAACTTCCCCTCTTTTGTAACTCGATAATATGAAAATCAAGTTATTTGAAATACTCGATATTCCTATGATCGAGTTAGCTATAGCTTTTTCCCACGCTGCCTTTCCAACGTGGCATTTTCTTTTTTGAATCTCTACATAACTCGATTTTCTATTAATCGAGTTATGTAACCGACCAATTAGATATCGAGTTATGCTCTTATTAAACCTGATTTCGTACTGTCTTTGTGTCAGGCGTAGTTTTTCAATATAACTCGATTCCTTTAATATCGAGTTATAAAGTATACTCGAACTCCGTAAAGTCGAGTTATTCTCGTATAATTTCTCCACACCTTCTCCCACTCAGAGTGTCTTGCTTTCTGCTGAACTGAGTTGGAACTTCTCCACAGATCAACAACTGCTTTCAAACTCAATTGAAATTTGTATCACCTCAGGTAAAAAACTCACACCACAATTTTAGGGCAATGGTATTTTCATTTGATATTGTACTAAATTTTTATTTTTTAGGTTGAATGAGTGTGAAGTAAGTACATTGGTATGATTTTGGTTATTTGTTGTAGTAAACGTTGGTCACAAGAGAATGAAATAATTTTTTTACTATAGCAACATTTTGTATTGCACATAATCATCATTAGTTATTGAACACAATGTGTAGACATTACCAACAATGTGTATTGTTTATGGTCAAATGTTAGTGTGAGTGTTAGTATTTCATTTTTAGCATGCAATAGTACACAATTTTATGAATGTCTTTGCAGTGTACCATTCTATACAGCATTACATTATTTACCAACAGTTGATGCACACTGTTAACTTGATCATTTAGTGTTATTGTATTCAGCGTCAATGTTTGGTTCTGGCAACCCACAACTCTATAGGCCTCATGATGTGTTCACTGCTATGGGTCATTGTTGGGTATTGGAAGATGAGTTCAGCTATCCAATCAATCCGAATTTGCGAAATAGTGCTTACGTTCACAATACCATGAGACAGGAGTGGGCTTGGTTATTTCATGAACAGCAAATGTTTTATGATGAGTTGGTTGGTTTTAAGTTGTTAGTGCTTCGGCGACTCGCATTGCAGATGCCCAGAGACACCATTGACGAACTTCGTAAAGCATTGAACCGCATATGAGAAGAAAATAATCGAATGAAGATACGTCTAAATCGATATCGGACCCAAGTCGAGATTCGAGAGTCAGTGCAGGAAGGGTGGTACGAGTATGCACAGTTCATGCAATCACTTCTTACTGATCCCATTTATCAGTTGGACATGGAGATGTCAAATGAAGAGTAATCGTGTCGTGTCGTGGTGTAATTAGATTTTGTTGAAGAACTATTTTGCTTAACTATGTGTTATATGTATGGTTGCATTTGTACTATGTAAACCTTATTATTGATTATGAGAAGCATGCACGTTATTCGTAATGTAGATTATTCTCACATAATGCATAAAAGTTAAATATTCTCACACATGATGTTTTTCAATAAGCACCTACGACATAACACAGAAAACATAAAATAACTTACACTAACATTATTAACTTAACCCTAGACATAACACACACACACCACATAGGTATTCATTCTGATAGGTAGTCCTCATAGCTGAGGACATTGTTACGTTCCGCAAGAGTGAGTTGCCTGTTCATTGCAGCGGCTAGCTCCTCCGCCAATTGTAGCATATGATACCTAGACCTACAAAATATCATAAGATTGTTCTATTTTTTTATTTTCGTCACTGCACGCTCATATTGGTGCATGTTTTGCCGTGGCAGTGTGAGCGAGCTACGGTCGACAAGAGGCGCTCCAAGTCGCAGGAGATCATCGTGCAGAGCGTTGGACTCGTTCACGCGAAAGTCCCACTCCCGCTGCAGTCTGGCATAGTATTCCCTCTCGTCAGAATCTCTTTCCCTTCTATAGTTATCTAGAAAACAAGGTAGCATCCAATTGTGCATTGACATTGGAAAATGTGACTTTAGATCGGTATGTGTAGAAGTTTTGCAAGGGTAGATGTAAATGGGACTTTGGTATGTGTAGATGTTTTGCAAGGGTAGATGTAAATGAGACTTTATAAAGGGGTTTTGCAAGGGCAAGTATTCAGGTGGATGTGACTATAAGTATTCACGTGAATAAAGATGATATAACTTGACAGTATATTGTTCAGTGGCGTCTGTTGGTGCATGTGATTCGTTGAGGTAGCTATTTGATATGGCTATAGCTTGTGCTACAACAGCGGGCTGGTGATGTGTACTGCAAAAGAGGTTGCATATTTATTCACGTGAAGACTATTCAACATTGATGTGCTTCATCTGACATGACTTGACGAGACAGTGCTGAGCTATGTTAAATATATCATAAACTTCTCAGGGATGCTTTGCATCCTTTAAAAACGATGCATTGCAAAAGGATGCATAGCTGTGTATTGACGTGCGTGTAGGTGATATGACTGCACAGGGTTCAACAGTGCGAAGCTGTTGAGCAGCACTGCGAACATCAATGTAGCAAGGGCGGACAGTTCACCCCCGAAATTGATGTATAAAATTTTCTGCGATGCTATGTGTATTGACGTGAGTGTGGATGGGTACTTCTGGTCAGGGTTCAATAGTGCTGAGCTATCCACCGTAGCTACAATCATTGCTCCCTATGGTGGCATTTGGCAAGTGGGATTGAAGAAAGCTGATAAGAACAATTGGTTTTGTAATGGTTGGCAGGATTTCGCTGAATACCATTCTATCTGTTATGGTTATTTTTTAGTCTTCAGATATGAAGGAAATTCAAGCTTCCATGTTCTTATATTTGATAAGACTGCCATTGAAATTCAATATCCACCCAGGAAGAATTGTAAATTGGAAAATCATCTGGTAAAAATAATAGACTTAGATGAAGATGATACAAACATTTCTTCCTCAATGTACAAACCCATAAAACATGAAGTTAGAGAAAAGTTTGTTCTAAAAAAATTACCAATTATGTCCAGAGGAAGAGAGAGAGCAATCCAAGCAGCCCAAAAGTTCAAGCCTAAAAATCCTTCTTTCATGGGTATCTCGCGGCCACATAATATGGTGAGCCTTTATACATAATGTGATCATGATGTTCTCTTAAATATGGCTTGGAAACATATATGGGAAGCAAGTATATTATTGGGAAGCAATTTGTCACACTTCAATGTCTTGTGCTATTACCCTCCATCAAAACATATTAAGCAATGAGATTCAGGAAAGGATGGGTTGCATTTTCGAAAGACAATAATTTAGAAGAAGGAGATGTTTGTGTCTTTGAGGTGATCAAAAGGAAGCCTGTTGTGCTTAGTGTCTCAGTATTTCACTTGGTTGACCATCAGAGTTTGGACTAGGATAACCTGTTTAAAATTTAAACTAGTGATGTTTATGCTTATATTTAATTAGGGACTTTGATCACTAGTATGGTTTATATCTGATGGATGTGGTTTTAAGACTTTTCTCTGACCAGTTTGGTATGTCTTGTTGAAGACTATTCAGCATTCCTGTGCTTCATCTGACATGACTTGACGAGACAGTGCTGAGCTATGTTAAATGTATCATAAACTTTTCAGCCATGCTTTGCATCCTTGAAAACGGTGCATTGCAAAAGAAGGCATATCTGTGTATTGACTAGACAGGGTTGAATAGTGCGAAGCTGTTGAGCAGCACATGTAGCACTACGAACATCAATGTTGCAACGATGGACAGCTCACCCCCAAAATTGATGCATAACTAATTCAGGGATGCTCTGCCTCTTCGAAAACGGTGCATTACAAAGAGTTGCACATCTATGTATTCACGTGAGTGGGGATGGGTACATGTGGTCAGGGTTCAATAGTGCCGAGATGTTGAGTATCACATGCAGAACTACATCAATCAAGTGTAGCAATGATGGACAGCTCACCCCCAAAATTTTGCTTACACTTTTGAGGGGTCCTTTGCATCCTTGAAAATAGTGCATTGCAAAATGTTGCATATCTGTTTATTCACGTAAGCATGGATGATATGACTGAACAGGGTTCAATAGTGCCAAGCTGTTGAGCAGCACATGCAGAACTACGAACATGACTTCGCTGAACAGTGCCGAGCTGTGTTAGCCTTCTCCAACCTCACTTGCCAAATGCTAGTATTACGAGCAGTGAGTATAGCAACAGTAGAGAGTTTTATCCCCATATTCCTTTACAAACTTTTCAGGGAGTCTTTGCAAGTACAAAATGTAGTTACATTTTCTCAACATCAATGTAAAATTACATGAAGAAAACTATGCTTCCAAGTTTTACATCAATGGCTTCCAATCATCACAATTGCAATATTAGGGAGCTTTCAAGCAATGCTACAACAAACCAATAACTTGAATGAAACATTTTAGAGGCTGATTAGGCTTTTAGGCCTTTACCCTATTTCTAAGCAAACCAAATATCGTTGTGAGAGTGTGTTGTGTGAGCCATATGGATTTTCAGTGAGTGAGTGGTTAGTTTGGTTTGGACGAGTCTTTATGTAATGTATCTATATAAAGTAGGACACTATTACAACTAAGATACACAGATACATGCATATAATATTGTGACTCAAACAACTCATATAAATGAATTATTCGTATTATTGAATCATATGCGCGGTTGGTCTATGTGGTTTGGATGAGTCTGTATGTATTGAATCTATGAAATTTTCCTACAAGTAATGTGCAATAAATATAATTTGGAGGCATTTCACTTCGTAAGGTTTTCCCTACATTACAAAGTAATGGACATTGTCCAACCAAAGCACATTACTTGAATGTAGCAACAAAGAACACATATGAAAAAAATGAGAAATTGATTTCACATAAACTTAGCCAAAAGTAATAAACAGTTAATCTTTAGAGTTGCAAAAGTTGAACGTACATAATCATCATTTGTCACACATTAACAAAAACATTATGTATTGCACATAATGTGTAGACATTAACAACATCGTCTAATGTTCGTAAGTAGAAATTTTTGGAAATCATCATTGCTTGAATCTGAGAAGTCTGAAATATTTGTTTCATCATCTAACGCAGTAATTTCATTAATAGACTTGATGGCTCGCTCTTGCGCTTTCCCCTTTAGATGCTTCCTAGCTTTTTGGATTGCGTGAAAACGGTCTAGTCGCCTTTGCATTTGATTGTTCTCTTGTTCAAGACGAGCAAGTATGTTGGCAGGTTCATCTTTAGGTAACTCGGCTGAGCGTGCCTTAGGAACTCGTAACCCATGCCATCGACAATACACCTCTAGCTCACACCTCTTCTCGTATAGGGTTGACCATGGTGGTTCTGCTGGTTCTGCTATAGTGAACTCTATTGTGGTGGTATATGTACTTAGTTTTGTAGGTTTGCCAACCATGATGTGTCCAACGCTTCTAGGACTCTCATACGTGTATATTGGCATATTAACGAAATCTCTCTTCTTTCCAACCCATTTTCCTCCATAGTGGTCTGTGTATGTATGTAGTTGTTGATCTATTGGAACTTGTGATGATGCATTTGTTGAAGTAGGTCCAAACTTGTTTCGCATTGTACGATTTGATGTTGAGGCATTGCAACTCATAGCTTAATCAATCTACGAAGTTAGCGGGGTAGAAAGTTAACATTATATCACTGGTGCATTTATAACCTCATTTCACGGTCCAAGCATTACAATTTCAGTTATTAGGGCTTGTCATGTCAAACCCTTTAGGAAAAACACTATATGAACAGGATTTTAAATGTTCCTAATGTCACATCAAAGGTGGGCAGTAGTTGCAACATTAGATGTAAATGAGACATCTGTGCATCCAATTTCACAATTGTGTATTCACGTGAGTGTGGGTGTGAAACAGTGTTGAGCTGTTGAGCAGCACGTGTAGAGCACCGAACATGACTTGGCTAGTAGCGTCTGTTGGCGCATGTGCTATGATTGAAGGAGTTTGATATGACTACAGTTGGTGCTACAGCAGCGGGCTGGTGACGTGTGTTCAGAGTTAGAACTTGGTCACCTTGAAACTTCGCTATATTAATTGTGTTTTGTCTTTCACACGGCAAGTTCACAATATTAATTTATTAATAATGTTTGGTCTTTCACAAAACAAATTTTGAAGATCACAGTGTTTATTATCTTTGGTCATTTTGAATGTCTGTAAACATCATGGTGTGTAAACATGATGATGTTCATTATCTTTGGTCATTAAACATTTAGAGGTTAAAAGCATCACTTTGGTCTCAGAACCATCACTCTTACAAATTACATAGCCCCACAGGCTGAAACACTAAAATTTCTCTTGTAATCGTAGCTAATTAATATGACACTGCATTTTTGGAATACCTACTTACTCGACTATTCGATCAAACATCGTGGTCAAAGACTTGTCGGTTTGAAGTGAGGCCCAATTGGAACTGAATACCACATCTGTTATACCTTAGATGTTGGTGGCTTGAGCTCATTGTTATATCTGTTTAATTATGCTTGTTCCTTTACAAAACCTTAAACATCAGGGTGTTTATTATCGTTGGTCATTTTCAAGGATGCTAGTCAAAACGCTCTTCCCATAATTCATGACTGTTGGTTAGAAGAGATTGCACACGGTAAAACCATGTTCAACCCTGAAACTAAGCTCTCAAACAAACGCGTGCCATAATCATTTACAGGTTGAAAGCACCACTTTGCTCTTAGAACTTTGATGTTGGTGGCTTGAGCTCACTATTATATCTGTTTAATTGTGTTTGGTCATTCGCAAAAACATTAAACATCAGGGTGTTCATTATCGTTGGTCATTTTCAAGGATGCTAGTCAAAACACTCTTCCCATAATCCGTGACTGTTGGTTAGAAGAGATTGCACATGGTAAAACTATCTTGAACACTGAAATTGAGCTCTCAAACAATCACGTCCCATAAACATTTACAGGTTGAAAGCACCACTTTACTCTCAGAACTTTGATGTTGGTGGCTCGAGCTCACTGTTTTATCTGTTTAATTGTGTTTGGTCCTTCACAACAACATTAAACTTCACGGTGTTTATTATCTTCAGCTCATTGTTATCTAATATATTATGTAAGGGGCTTCCCCTGTTTGGATTCCTCATATTTGATTAAAAAAAAAACCGTTAGACCTAATGCGGGAGTGAATGAGGTCATGCCAAGTGTCACTTTTATCTTTTTCGACGAGTCTGCACTGCAAGGTTTCATCAATAAATTTTGTAATGAAAATATGATGCATGAGGTATAGTCCAGGCGAGGACCAAATTCAGAATAATATAATTGCTGATTTAAGAGCGACAAAAATATCCAATTAGTGGAAAATACATGTAAGCTCAGCAAAACCTCCAATAAAAATAGTTGCCTGAAGTCAAGATATAGCTTCAGCCATTGTGCCAAGGAAAATCTCCTAGGTGGTTCATCGTTATTATCAAAACCTGTAAACCAATTGTGCTTTCACAAACCTTCCATTTGTATTAATAATTACTATAATCTAATAACACGTGAGCGTCGTACAGAATTATGAAATAAATGTTATTTACACACAGACTTGGATCTACTTGATATTATATAGAATCACATAATAACATAAAAAATTCTTACACCATTACCTCCATTTCAATAATACTAATGATAGTAACGATGGGCATGAAACTAACCATCATATTAATATATCAAATTACTTTCAACGGATACCATGTTCTTCAAACTGCCACTAAAATAACAAAATATAGAACTGTCATACAATTCTCCAAATATGCTATAGCAACTATGAACTGTAAATCGTCCCCCCCTTGGGTACAATGCCCAATGGCAATCATCAAGAGTCAGATGGTGGAGAAGGTGGAACAAGACGTCTATAGTGAGCTAAGTCTGCTCGCATAGCTCCAACCTCGGCAAGAAGACCATGTAGAAGCTGCCCATGGGCTGCCTGAGTCGTCATAATGGTCTCCATCATAGCATGAAGAGAGGGAGGAAGAGGGCATGTATGCGCTGCATCAACAGTGTCAACATCTACCTCATTATCACCATCCTCGGCAACAACAGATGTGGGATCCCCATGCATGTCCTCATCTGGAACATCTCCAGTAGTAGACCGTACTCATGGTCTGTTGGATGGACCAACACTGAGGTCGACAACCTTGTTTTGGGCAGTTCGCTGTTTCAGAATTTGGCTCCTATGGGGGCTTAGATGTGAACCAACTCTTGGGAAGGAAAGTTCTTTAATCCTAAATATTTGAGGACCCTATGGATGAGAACTGGAAAAAACAAAGCATGCCTCTTATACTTGCTCCTACGCACCTTGACAATGGTTTCGATGAAAAGGGAAGGAAAACAAATGGAACTATTGGTGGCGAGGGTGTAAAGCAAGAAACACCTATCTACAGGGATTGTATGGATATGAGAGATAGGGAAAATGTTGTGACAAGCTATCCTAAAGAAGATATAATTAAGCTCAGTCAACTCACTTGAGCTAATACTTCAGTCAGAATCCCGATTGTTTGATCGTCCACAAAGGACATCCATAACATCATCAATACGAGGAGACATAGAGTTTGGATAAGTAGGAGTACAAATTATAGGTACATCAAGAGCTTTAGATACGCGTTCCCAAGTTATTGTAAACGGTACACCACGTATGGACAATGCCACCTTGTGACCACCCATATCCTCATGCACCGATAGATTCGAATAGAATTCTCAAATCAAGTCAGCTGGAGGGGGTTGTATGTTTGTACACAGGGACAACCAATGCCTAGATTGTAGATTCTCACGAACAAAAGGATGCAGTTCATGTAGATTGATTTGCCTTTCTCCCTAAATACGCCAACGCTTAATCAAGGTTTCAAAGGTTTGCTCATTTTCGGGCGTGAGAAACCTTAATTGATCAAACACCACTTCAGGTTCGGATGCAGCTTTGCATTTTCCCCTCTTAGTCCTCTTCGGAGCCATAACTAATCGATGGTCAGTAGTGGAAACACGATCAGCTCACACAAAAACAGAACCAAAATGAAGTTTGAAGCAAAGAACAAAAATTGGAGACTAACCAGCTACCATGTGTAGAAAATCATCCATACAATATACTGTCTAGAGCAGTTTACAAAATGAAAAAACAATATTCTTATTCACGGGTTGTTTAGTTGGTGAAATAATTGTAATGCATTTTGGTCCGAGTCAATAATTTGAAGTTAGAGACCTAGAGTATATAACAGTAATAATATTATACAGGAAACATACAAGTGAATTTAGGACCTGACACATTTTCGAAATTCCTAGCTACATGTAGTAAGTTTCACCAGCTTGTACAAAAAACAGAAAATAAATTGCACAATGTACAGTTCAGACATACAAACAGCATAAGGACTACCACACACATATGGAGCCACTAGCAAGTTCATTTTGTGGAAGGAAGACAACCTATGAGATAGGCAACCTTACTAACAACAATGCATTTGACTAGCCAAACACCCAATTTCATCACAATCTTCATAGATAATGAAGTTTCAAGCATAAAAAAAATAAAAAAAAATAAATAAAAAAAAATAAAAAAATTTGAGAATAACACACCACCAATGTGTAATTTTAAAGACAGCAACCATTAAAAGAGTCTTACTATGTAAAATCTTCGAAGAATTTGCGTGGGAAATTGTCGATTCTAGCCGGATGAAGCGAGAGCAATCGAAGATGTAATTTCGGACAACTGCAAGTTTTGCAGAACTGGGGGAGAGTTTATAATGCCGGGTCACATTTCGTGATGTCCATATAACTCGATTATACATAAATCGAGTTACATGAAATCCAAATTTTGAGCACAAGGGCTTGCACATAACTCGTTACTCCAGAAAACAAGTTATGTTCAACTTACTCAATTATACATAAATCGAGTTTCGCTCACTGGGCTTCCACATAAACGAGTTAATTTCAAGTAACTCGATTTTATATAAGTAGAGTTATTCGGCTTGGGACTGGTCCAGATGCAGTCCAAGAGGAATCCAAGTGTCCAGGAAGGTCTTCCACATAAATCGATTCTACAGAAATCGAGTTATGTGCAGTGCAAATAACAAGAATCCAATTTATGGTGGAACGGCTTTCACATAACTTGATACTACAGAAAATGAGTTAATTTCAAATAACTCGATTATCTCTAACTCGAGTTATGTTGCTTGGGCCTCCACACCCAGCCCAGATATTTGGACTGGTCCAGATGCAGTCCAAGACGAATCCGAGTGTACAGGTAGGCTTGGCACATAACCCGATTCTATTGAAATCGAGTTATGTGCAGTGGAAAATCACAAGAATTCAATTTGTGTACAACGGCTTGCACATAAATTGATATTTTAGAAAGCGAGTTATGTTTAGTGTTACTCGATTTTAATGAACTCGAGTTAAGTTAACTCGGCTTACTCACCCAGCCCATATATTTGGACTGGTCCAGATGCAGTCCAAGAGGAATCCAAGTGTACAGGTAGGCCTCGCACATAACCCGACTCTGTTAAAATCGAGTTATGCGCAGTGGAAAATTTCAAGAATGCAATTTATGTGTACAACGGCTTGCACATAAATCGATACTTTGGAAAGCGAGTTATGTTCAGTGTTACTTGATTTTATAGAACTCGAGTTATGTTGACTCAGCTTACCCACCCAGCCCATATATTTGGACTGGTCCAGATGCAGTCCAAGAGGAATCCAAGTGTCCAGAATGGTATTCCACATAACTCGGTAAGTGAAAAATCAAGTTATGTTCAGTATAAATTACACATAACTTGGTTATTTGAAAAATGAGTTATTTGTATTTGCTCCAATTCCAAGAGAATTGCCACACGTGTGGCTGAAAATCCATACACTTCAAAAGCAAAATCTTATATAAGTTACTATTTAGTTTCCTTAATTTAATGTTTATTTTCGGACATACTCTTAGGTGTGTTACTATTCTTCTTTATCATATATTTTTATTTAATTGATATTACATATTATTATAATAAATTATTATTAATTTGACAAATGTTATGATTAGTTATTTATTTATATGCATTCTATCATTGTTTTCTGACCAATCTTTAAAGTATTAATAATATTTTTTTGACCTTTTTACAATATAGTTGTATTGTATACTATTTAGAATACTATGTTAGATTATTGTATGTAAAATGACAATTGTATATACAAAATAAAAAAAAAAAATTATCATTTTATTTTTTACTCCCCACAACAAAATCCTAGCTCAAGACACTGTTGACCCCCTTAAAATAAAATCCTGGAGTCGCCATTGAATGTAATATAATTGAATGAAACGCAAAAAGGCCAAAATCCAAACAAAGTTGGAGAAAAAAATACAACATCATTTTCATTTTAGAATACATATGAAAGTTCATCATAGTAATTAAAAAATTTTCCAAGAGTGAAACTCTAAACATCACAAAAGTACCCAATCAATAAAGTTGCAAACTGGGATGAACAAAATAGGGATGAATAGTAAAGTTGCAAAATAAACACTTTAAACATCACATAATACATTATCATCACTTTGCATCCACCCTAACCACTTAATCTTGGCATCTGAAAACGTGGACGTTTAACACAACACCGTCCCTCATAATCAGCTCAAATATGCAAACATCTCCTACTCACAAACTATTTTCCCTCACAAATGCAGACCAACCAGCTGATACGACACATGATGAACCCCCACTTCATTCATAAATGTATAGCTTCACAGGCCATAATCGGTCCACAATCTGGAGCTTGACATTGAGTATACTTGCTTTGGTGTAGTCCTTGGTAAACCCTTCTCTCGGTAAGTAGTTGATAATGTCTTGGGGTAAACTCTGTACAAGAAACAATAACAGATATTTAAAAAATAGTTGAACCTAAGATGATACTATTTGATATCCAAATGATACAGTTAAATATATATACATCTTTTCACCTAAAAACACAAATAAGCAAATCATTACCAACAAAATGTCTAGCAACAAGTATCTAGTGTGACAATCTTTCTAATCGATCTATGAAAAATCAAAGTTAATGGGAGTTGCATTTCTAAATTACAAAAATATGTGAAGCTAAAAGCTTACCGCACAATCCTTGCCATTAACGTAGGATGGACGAATGATAACAGTGAAAAGGGGATTTTTTGATTTAAAAGCATTGGCTATAACAAGATTTTCAGCTACACCACCGTCTTTCTTAAAATGGGCTGATCCTGAAACGACTTAAAAATATGAAGTCATGCACATAAAATTAATAGTAAACATGCTAAAAAAATCAACAAGTTCCTTACAAAAGTGTAACATTCAAACCTGAACCCTCTCCCCTATAAAAGTGTTTGATGATTTCAACAGAGCTGTCATCACTCTCATCGTCTTCCATCCTATGAACTTGGAGTTCGTAGTCTAAAGTATAATCTATTTCTGTTGTAGTGGCATCAAATATGAGTACATCAAAGTGTGAATTTCCTTCATATTTGAAAACTAGCAAGTGCCCCACGGTTAGACCATGACAGCTTGCAAATTCGGACCAACCATTTTGAAACCAAACCCCCCATCATGTTGTGTCAACTTGACTTTCCATTTTGTACCATTTGGAATAGTAAGAAAGGCCATATCTGACAAATCCACTCCATATTTCTGCATGAACTTATCTGGAATCCGCTGTAAAAAGAATCTCCATAACATAAATGCAGGCTTTGGAAATAAACACATGCAATCAATCAAGCTCTATGGAGTTGTGCAGCTACCATTGCAGGAAAAATGGATTTAGTGATTCTTAGGTCATAATACTTTCATAAGTGTTCAAGGAAGATACTTGTTGGATGAACAAAAGTTCAAAAAAGCAGACAAAATCCTTATAGACAATGCTAGAAAATAAAAGTTAAACACATGGCAGAATACTCCTTAGTTACAGCAACCCACCCCCACACAAAAAGAGAAGAAAATGGACTGATCCACAGATTTTTATGACCACATCCACGGATTTTTATCAATGGTCACTGCATTAAGTAAAATAAGGAAGAGGAAAGAGGGAGGAGTAAGAAAGGAGGGAACAAGAACAAATTTATGATCAAGTACAAATCAAACAAAATAAAATAACAGCCCATGCAACATTGAAGTTATATTTAATAGCTATAACCTCAATCTGTCTTATTAAGGGCTCGATATTTGACAGTAACAAATCTTATGAATTTTTATGCTTCTTATACAACCTAATCTTATAACCAAAATAACCATCAAATATATTCAACATCCAATATTTCTCTGTTGTTGTTGAAATGTAAAAATTTTTGGGGAAATGTTGTATTTTGAGTGTTTGTGTAATGTGTTTGTGATTTGGTTTTGGGGTGTTGGGGAAATATTGAAGATGACCCACTTTTTGTTTATGGGCAGGATTTGGATTTAAACGTACAAATTTTTGCCACTTAGCGACTTTATAGTTTGTGAACTCTAAAAAAAAATTATAAAAAGAGTGAAAGATATTGATAAAGGAAATGTTGTTATCATCACTGTGTTTATGTGTTTTTAATGTTTCTGACATGCTTGATGTTCAATATGTGGTTTTGGTGTCTTACAGTCTGAGGAAAACCTTGGAGCCAGGTGTTTTTTAGTGTCCTTGAAAGGTAGGAAGTGAAATTAGAGACCAAAAAAGAAAAAAAGATTTGTGTATCCTAGTTTGATCCCAGGACACAGTTTCACAGTTTAAATTGAGTTATAGATCTGTACTGACCCTATAAGCCCTATCACATTTTCAAAAAAATGCTATCTGCTCTTGCTCTGTATATTTGTTTTTTTTTTCCTCAGTTTCTACCATGCGCTTATCCTTGTTTCATTTTTCGTTCATATCAAGAAATTTGATGTAAAAGTACTCTGTTATGTGACTGTGTTCTTCTTAAAATGTAACCTACGTATTGCAAAATGAAAGTTTTTATGACTACATGTAACAAATGTAATTTTTTTCAAGAATCACAAATAAAGAAGATCAAGTGGGCAATGTGTATTAGCATATGATTTTCAGAGAGGAAAAAGATCATAAATTTAAGTATACTTACAAGCTTTCCTTCTTGAACAGCATTAGGCAGAATAATCTTGAAAAAGTGTGGGGACCGATCAGTAGGACCATCCTCGTTGTCTCACCGCCATTGAGAAGCCATTGTTCTGGTTCTCCAAAGTTCCGTGCTTTTCGCTGAGAAGTTGAACAGTTGATGCTTCATACGTTTGAGCACTAAATAGTGGCCAGAACGGCGTGTGGTCATACACATAACTCGATTATTAGGAAATTGAGTTATGTGCACTGTGACTCAAAGGAGTCCATGCTGTGCGCAGTGTAACTCAGAGGAATCCATGTTGTGTGTGATGGTTTGGACGTAACTCGATACCAACGATATCGAGTTACGAGTAGAAGTACTCGATAATATGTTGATCGAGTTATGTGCACAGCCTAGATATTTGCACTGATCCAGATGTAGTCCGAGAGGTATCCAACTGTCCATGTAACTCGACTTTTTGTAATTCGAGTAATATTTACTATAAATCAACGGAACCTAATGCTGTACTCGATTATATGTAAGCCAAGTTATGTTCTCTGGGCTTCACAACCTAGCCCAGATATTTGGACTGTTCCAGATATAGTCCAAGAGGAATCTAAGTGTGTAGAATGGTCTTCAACGTAACTCGGTACTACAGAAATCGAGTTACGTTGACTAGGCTTCCCCACCTAGCCCAGATATTTGGACTGGTCCAGATGTAGTCCAAGAGGAATCTAAGTGTGCAGAATGCTCTTCAATGTAACTCGGTACTATAGAAATCGAGTTACGTTGACTGGGCTTCCCTACCCAACCCAAATATTTGGACTGGTCCAGATGCAGTCCAAGAGGAATCTAAGTGTCCAGAATGGTCTTCAACGTAACTCGTTAAATGAAAAATCGAGTTATTTTTAGTATAAACTATCTACTTGAAGTTTTCCTTGTGACTTGCACTGTTCACACCCCATTCAGTATTGGCGTGCTTATTCATCGTAAAAGTGGACCTGTTCACAACCATACTGTGAATAACAACTCATCCATCTACTTCCAACCACATCCATTGTTAGGGTTTTTCTAATGAATTAAGCAGAAAATGATGTGGGTCACTTTAAGGGGACCTGACCTCCATGGAAGAGAAGAGAGAAAGAGAGAGAGATAGAGAAAGTAACTGAATGAGTATTATTCATCAATCCTATCTGTTACAAGTTTATGCCCCTTATACCCGTGGACCCTTCTAACTAACCCATGGTCCACTAACTACCTCCTTAACCACTCATCCCTTTATTAACCAATGTAACAATCATTAACCCATAGTAACTAACTATCTGTTACAACCAATACAAGCCCATCACACCCAATGATATAGACTCCTAACATTACCTCTCCCTTTTACAGCACCTTGCCCACAAGGTGAGGGAAAGAAAGTTGCAACTGATGTAGAGACTCCCAAGTTGCATCTTCAGGTGAGGCACCTAACCACTGCACCAACACTTCAGTTATAACTCTGGATCTCAAGGACTTACTCCTGGTCTACAGAATTGCAACAGGTTCCGTATACACTTGCCCTGAATCATCTGCTAGAGGCAAGGTAGGTAAGGGTGTGACATGTTGGCCCAATTTCAACTTCAAACACGACACATGGAACACAGGGTGGAGCTTTGATTCTGGGGGCAGTTCCAACTTGTAAGACACAGTCCCAATTCTCTTCAGCACCTTAAATGGTCCAAAGTATCTTGGAGACAACTTCCACTTTCCTTTGTAAGCCAATGACTGCTGGCTGTAGGGTTGCAACCTGAGGAAAACCCAATCCCCTACTGCAAAGGACCTCTCTTGCCTATGTTTATCTGCTTGTGTCTTCATCCTGCCTTGAGCAACAGCCAAATGATCTCTTAAGATGTGCAGAACATCCTGCCTTTGACTTAGCAAGGAATCTAGAGCAGACACTCTAGTCGTGCTAGGAACATAACTGTGAAGCTTAGGGGGAGGAAAACCATACAAAGCCTCAAAAGGAGTTAGCTTCAAACTGGTGTGGAAGGATGAGTTAAACCAGAATTCTGCCAAGGGTAACCAAGAAGCCCACTGATGAGGTCTATCACTGGTAAAAGCCCTCAAGTATTGTTCCAAGCATTTGTTCACTATCTCCGTCTGCCCATCTGTTTAAGGGTGATAAGCAGTGGACATTGCTAGAACAGTGCCTTGTAGTTTAAATAGCTCTGACCAAAACAAAGAAGTAAAAGTTGCATCTCTATCACTAACAATGGAAGAAGGATTCCATGTAGTTTGAAGACATGTTGCATGTAGAGAGAAGCAATTTTGGCTACACTATAGGGATGTGAGACAGGAACAAAATGTACATACTTAGTTAATCTGTCCACCACCACCAAGATAACTTCAAACCCCATAGAATTAGGAAGGCCCTCCACAAAATCTAGGCTCACATCAGTCCAACAGGTATTAGGAATAGACAATGGTTGAAGCAGACCAGCTGGAGAAGAGGTATCAGATTTGATCCTCTGACAAGTATCACACTCTCTAATAAATTTCTTAAGGTCAGTCTTCATCCCTTTCCAATAAAAATCACTCTTTGCCCTTTGATAAGACTTTAAGAACCCCGAATGACCTGCTAAGGGACTGCTATGGACATGATGCAGAAATTGAACATTAAGGGGGCAAGATGGACCAATGTAAAACCTTCCTTTGTAAAATAACAATCCATTCTAAAAAGTGAAACCCTTAGGTGGAGTCCCTGCCTGGACAGCAGCAATAAGCTGTTGGACAGATTCATCCAAAGAATAACTATCTTGCAACACCTTCAACCAAGTAGGATCAGGGACTGTCAAAAGCATTAGGCAACTTGCTTTGGAATCAGAAATAGAAGCAGAAAGAGAAGTAGACAGATCAGGAGCAGATCCAAAAGTTCGTGATAAGGCATCTGCCACCCTATTATCACACCCTTTTTTATATTCCACCACAAAGGCATATCCCAAGAGTTTGGCAAGCCACTTCTGTTGAGATGGTGTAGCAATCCTCTGTTCCAACAAGAACTTAAGGCTTTGATGATCAGTCTTCACCACAAAAGGCCTACCCAACAAGTAAGACCTCCATTTTTTAACTGCAGAAGCTAGAGCCATTAACTCGGTTTCATAAGTAGATAAATGAAGGTATTTATTTTTCAAGGCTTGACTGTGGAAAGCTATTGGTCTCTGATCCTGCATTAACACAGCTCCCAAACCCTTCCCTAAAGCGTCACACTCAATGATGAATGGCCTAGAAAAATCTGGGAGAGCTAGCACAGGGGGCTGAGTCACAGCCTCCTTTAGCTTTGTAAAAGCTTCCAAGGCCTTATCATTCCAATGGAAGGAATCTTTTTTTAGGAGATCAGTCAAAGGTTTGGCAATGGCCCTATACCCCTTAATGAATTTCCTATAGTATCCAGTCAGCCCTAAAAACCCTCTCAAAGCCTTGACAGAATCAGGTATAGGCCACTGAACCATAGCTGAAATCTTCTTGGAATCTGCCCTGACACCCTCCCCAGAGATGACATTGAAAGTTCAAAAACGTGTACAAAACACCTTTGAACGTTTAGACCCCCAAAATACAACTTAACCAATACAAGCAATATGTCAAACAACTAGTGTGCGGAAACTTAACACATGCTATAATATGAAATTGGTTAAAAACTATCTAAGCCATAATAAAATAAAACCACAGCAGATAATATAAAGGCAAAGATAGAGAGGAAGGAAGATGCAAACACAAAGACAACACGCGATGTGTTATCGAAGAGGAAACCGAAGTCCTCGGCGAAAAACCTCTCCGCCGCCCTCCAAGCGGTAATCAATCCACTAGAAAATACAGTTGGGATACAAGGACAGCAATAGACCCTCCAAGCCTAATCTACCCAGTGCACCTAAGCCCTCCAAGCTTCTTGCTCCAACGAGGTTGCGCCGAACCTTTTTCTTTTCTAGCTTCCCGGATTCCGCTACTAGACCGTAGCATCAACCAATGAAGATTGGTTCCTTCCTAACTGCTTCCCAGAAATCCAAACAACTGTCTCACAGAGATGATAATGGTGAGAACCAGGTTTGGTATAATGCCTCTCAAGGATTTGACAATGGAGAGGAAGAGAGTAGGGGAATTTGAAGAGACTCTAAGGTAGGGATTGTGGGTGAAACAATCTGGTTTTTCTTTAGGGTTTCTCTCTCAAAATTCTCTCTAGAAGCTCTCTTTCAATCGTGGATAAAAGGGGTATTTATACTAGAGTGGGAGAGGAATGTGAAACGTCAGGTTTTACAAAACAGGGGTGGCTCACGGCTTGACCTCGCGGCTTGACCAAGTCGCGAGATCCAGTCGCGAGTTAACCGTATGGCCAGTTGTCCTGTTTTGTCCTGTAGTGCTCCAGCTAGCATGACTGTTCATCTTCCAGCATGCTTGGCATGTGTGCTGCTTCTGGCGGCTTGCAGCCGCGAGTCCACCCGCGAGTCCCAGCCGCGAGTCTCTGTTTTCTTGCACACTCTTGAGCAAACTTCACTCTATCTCACTCACTACCCTTACAACAAACCCACCTAAATACAGGGTTACTAAATGCTGAATTACAAGCAAATTTGGCACGGAATAAAGCCAATTAGATGGTTGAATAAATTCAACCTTACAATCTTCCCCTTTGGCTATTCCGTGACAAAACCCTAAAACAGACTCTAGACTTAACATGTGAGTTGGGAACAGTTGAACAAAACTCACTCACACCTAACTCTAGAAGCTGTGAAGCACTTGAATCATATGAACATAATACTCCTGAAACACAACAATACACCATGATCATTGTAAGCAGAAAATTATAAATGCATATGAAACAGGCAATATGTGATCAAGCAAAGATGGAGTTAATAAACAAACCATGGCTTGATCAACCAAGTGAACACCACAATGTAGTGATCACAGTGCTCATTCACACTTGGAATGAACACAAGGACATACAAGTTAACAAGCACAAGGCAAGACACTTGTATGCTCAACACTCAACCAATGCATAACACACAAGGCATATGCATCTAGGAACAATCCTACAAGGGCACAAGAGTGACAGTACATAAACCAAAATGCTAAACATTTAGATTAAAGTACTGATTTCAACATAGCATAAAGGCTGCACTAAGCAAGGTACATACCATAAAGCCTACAAACTATGCATAAAACAATAACCCTAAAAGCTTACAAAAGCACATGGGTACAAACACAAAAACATCCTGAATAACAGTTTACAAAACACAATATATCAACTTAAAGAAAAAAATTGAAACTGAAGAAGAATGTAAAGACACTCCCCCTTAAGTAATATTCTCCCCCTTTGATCATGCCCATCACTCCCCCTTTTTGTCATGGAATAGGCTAGTCATCCTCTTCCAGCTTTCTCTGAATTTGATCCAATTGAGTTTGAAGAGAAGTAAACTTCATATCCCATCGAGTACTGTGATGGTGTAGAGAAGCTGTGAGTCCAGACATCTTGGTATTCAACTCGTGGACAGAGGATACAATGCGATCAAGTTTCTCATCTAGGGAGAGAGTGCTAAACTGAGAGTCACTGTGAGATGCAGAAGTTTCTGGTTTGGCTCTCTTCCGACTATGTCCAATGCTTGCATTGAATGTGCGCATGTTGATTGGACTTGGTTTGGAGAGAGGAGATTCATCAGCCGTTGGATAAATTCCCTTGAGCTTCAAGATCCGTGAAATGAGACTGTAGAAAGGAACGCATATCCGAGACTCATTTCAAAGAACCGTTTTGCGTAGAACATGAAAGATATGAGCACAGATGTCTATTTCCACATCAGAGATTAGATCATGAAGAAACAAAGCACGTCCGAGGTTCATATACCCAGTGCTTGATAAAGGGTACAAATTGTGAAACATCACAATTGTAAGAACTCTCAGTTTTGGAGAAAGGGAGGAAACACTGATGGATTTGCCATTGGGTGAGAACTCCAAGTCTTGACCAAGACTTTCTTTGAGAAGCTCCTCATCAGGACAGAGATCATCATAAACCGGTGAATGTCGGAAAATGGGTCTGTTGATGTGAAGAATTTCTGCCAGATATGTAGGAGAGACAGAAAAGCTCTTGTTCCGAACCCAGCACTTAAGTTCATCTCCTTCCACAATTGCGTTAGCATAAAATTCTTTTACCAACTCTTCATACACGTCATCCGGATCAGATAGAAGGTAATTCCAATCCTTGTGAGCAAACCATTTCGGAATGTCAGTGTCATGAAGTGAGGACTGATCCAAAGCTCTTTCTAGTAATGGTGTGGCATGTAGAAAGAAATTCTCATAAGACTGATAGGCTGCATATGATCTGAACTTGTTGGGATCGAATCTCCTTGATGAAGAGCGAGTCCCTTTTGGCTGAGGTGGGTAATCATCAACATCAATTACGGGTTCCTTCCCTTTGGAACTACCTCCTTTCACAGCAGCTTTCTTGAATGGTGACATGACCAGTCTGCATTATGAACAAGGGAAATGACAGAACACAATCCAACAGACTAAATTAGCAGTGGGTTAGTGGAATTTTAGGGACAATGAAGAAACCCTAATAGCTGGATGAGAATGGTCATAAAATAGCAATGAGGGACACAAATGGCCCAAATTGAACTACACAGTATAAGGAGACCAAATATAACCACATAATCAGCTGAAAAAGGACCCACATCCAACAACACATCAACATGATACCACACAGGATCATAGGGAAACACGACATCAACAGCAGATCAGACAAAAATAGCTAACCCTAGCTAAGCACATGATGAAGAACACAACCACCAACATAAACTAGCTCAAAAACAGAAACACAAGCATCCAAGCGAAGCATGGACAAAGAATAATAGTTGAGCTAAAAACCCATCACAAAATCACACTCAAATGTGAATAAACCAGAGGGAAAACCATAACAACAAGTAAAAATAGAGTGCAGGACAGAAAACCATACCTGTTAGTCGACGATTTTGAGCTGAAAAGAAGCAAGTATTGGAGATCGAAAATGGAGGCACGGTGACAATGTGTAAGAGCAGATGAGAAAGACAATGAACAGTCACAAAAAGATCGAGGGAAAAATAAAAAGTTTAAAAACTGCCCCTGTTTATCCAAAACACGCAATTTCCGCGACTGAAACGAGTCGCCAAAAAGTCACCAGATCAAGCCGCCAAAACACTCAAGGACAAAAAGTTGAAAAATTTTTCTAAGTGTTTTTCGCGACTGGAAGGTCTACCCGCGAGTGAGTCGCGAGCTGAGCTGCGAAAATCTCTGAGTGAACCTCGCGACTGGACCTTCCACTCGCGAACAAGTCGCCAAAAATGACCAGCGAAGATGCGAATGAGTCTCGCGACTTGACATACTCGCGACTGAGCCGCTAAAACAGGGCAAAACTGGATTTTTGAAATTTTTAGATTTTTAACAAAATACTTTCCAAAAACACCTAAAACACTCAAAAATCTTTTTGTGCTTGAATTAACAAAGATTGAGCATGTGAAAACATATTTCATGAAGTACAATCACACAAATGAATATGGCATTCATTGAACATAAACTTGTGTGTTGTGTGTGGATATCAACAATGAGATAGTCCTTCGTCTAATGTGAAGCTTCAATGATCAATTCAACCAAGGCATACACAATTAGCACTAGATCATGTGACCCATCTCAATTATAGAAATATGTATATATGACCTCCCACACAACTTGATAACATAACTTGAAGCTTATCATTTGACTCCACTTTCAATCATAACAATTGATCTTTTGAGGCAATCATCTCTCATTGTGAGAGTGATATATGACATTTCACTTTAAAGAACAGGCCTTTGGCCTTTTTGAATGAACATTCACTTTAATATAAGGTCGCTTACCCTTTTTCCTAGTCAAATACTAGAATGTGCGACAGGCTTTTGCAGCTCAATATCTCTTTTCATTTGGAGATTTACATTTGGTGAGCTCTTTTTAGCAAAACAAAAATAAAAAGTGGGAAGATATATAGACACAAGTCTATGCATGTCTCAAGATCAACATAACCATTCACTAATCATTCATGACAAGTTTGAAGATCTATTTACAACAATCACATAGATTTCAAGATTTTTCCCACAGTGATATAAGTGCATGAAAGCAAGCAATGCTCGAAAATGCACACAGCCATTAGCACAAAGGTACAAGGCAAAACAAGTTTTGAGACAATACTCAACAAAGTCAATCAAGCTTTTTGATTTTCTAATTTTTTATGTGATTTTTGGATTTTTGACACAAGAAACAAAAATGATTGAACAAACATAAAAAGAAGCAACAGTATTCACAAATGGACAAACAAACAAGACACATGTTGCACAAAAAGCTAATCAAAGAGGTGTGTGCCCCAACACAGACAAACTTATCATATTATAAAGATGTGAAGCACACAACACACAAGAGAGTCAAGGAATTGTACCAACACCAATGGTCTTACGGAGTGATTCAAACCGTGGACCATCGAGAGGCTTGGTGAAGATATCCGCCTTTTGATTGTCGGTGTGTATGAACTCAAGACACACAACTCTTTCCTCTACCAAATCCCGAATGAAATGGTAACGTATCTCTATGTGTTTGGATTTTGAATGCTGGACAGGATTCTTGGAAAGATTGATGGCACTGGTGTTGTCACAGAAGACACACATCGTGTCTTGAGGAATTCCATAGTCATGAAGTAATTTCTTCATCCAAAGAAGCTGAGTGCAGCAACTTCCAGCAGCGATATATTATGCTTCTGCAGTAGATAGAGACACTGAATTCTGCTTCTTGCTCATCCACGAGACAAGATTGTTACCAAGATAAAAACAGCCGCCTGAAGTGCTTTTCCGATCGTCTACACTGCCAGCCCAGTCAGCATCTGAATACCCAGCAAGACAAGCATTTGAGTCTTTTGAATACCACAGACCATAGTTTGCAGTACCATTCACATATCGAATGATACGCTTAGCAGCAGTCAGATGAGATTCCTTCGGATTAGCTTGATACCTGGCACAAACGCCTACACTGAAAGCAATGTCCGGTCTACTGGCTGTAAGGTAGAGCAAACTCCCTATGATGCTCCTATACAATGTAGGACTTACTTCAACTCCCGACGAATCCACATTCAGTTTAGTGGAAGAGCTCATAGGAGTGGAGGCATGTTTTTTGGAGTCTAGTCCAAACTTCTTGACAATGTTTCTGGCATACTTCTCTTGAGATACAAATATACACTCCTTCTGTTGTTTGACTTGAAGACCCAAAAAGAATGTGAGCTCCCCCACCATACTCATCTCAAACTCCTTCATCTCCTTAGAAAGTTCAGTAGCACGATCTTCGATAGTTGCCCCAAACACTATGTCATCAACATAGACTTGTGCCACAAGGAGATAATCTTCATCATTTTTGACAAACAGAGTTCGATCGGCGTACCCTCTCTTGAAACCTTTATCTAGAAGACAATGTGTAAGACGATCGTACCAGGCTCTAGGCGCTTGTTTTAAGCCATAAAGGGCTTTCTTCAATCTTAATACATGATCTGGAAAATGAGGATCCTCAAATCCTTTTGGTTGCTCAACAAATACTTCTTCATTTAGATATCCATTCAGAAATGCGCACTTAACATCCATTTGATAAAGTTTGAAATTCAAAGTGCACGCAATGGACATGAGGATTCGAATGGATTCGAGTCTTGCCACCGGAGCGAATGATTCATCAAAATCCACTCCTTCTACTTGAGTGTATCCTTGAGCTACTAACCGAGACTTGTTTCGAATTATCTCTCCATCTTCATCAGTTTTGTTTTTAAAAATCCACTTTGTGCCTATAACATGAACGTTCTCAGGCCGTGGAGCAAGTTCCCACACATCATTCCTCACAAACTGATTCAGCTCTTCATGCATTGACTCAACCCAATTCTCATCTTGAAGAGCCTCTTCAACCCTTTTTGGTTCAAACTGTGCAAGATAACAGTGATATGTTACATGATTGGCTAGCAGAATATTTCCTTTCCTGAGGCGAAGACCGTCATCAAGTGATCCTATGATATTACTTTCCGGATGATTCTTGATGACTCTTGAAGATGGCCTTTTTGAAGTGGAAACTTCATCACTACGAGAGATAGGAGGATGAACTTCTGGAGGAGTAAGAGGACTTGAAGTTCTAGACATTGATCTCGTTTCCATTCTTGGGTTGATGGGAGTCGATTCTACTTCTGGTATAGGTTCTTCACCTTCTATATCCAAAGCTTCTACCTCAACATCAGGCTCTTCGGTGCTCGGCCCTTCTACATCATCAATCATTTCCACCTTAGGTAAGGCATCATCAATCTTGACATTTATGGATTCCATCACAGCCTTTGTTCTCTTGTTAAACACTCTATACGCTCGACTTGTAGTAGAGTAGCCAAGAAAAATACCCTCATCACTTCTCGCATCAAACTTCCCAAGATTCTCTCTATCATTTAAGATATAGCATTTACTTCCAAATACCCGGAAATACTTCACTTTAGGCTTCTTCCCATTCCATATCTCATATGCAGTCTTCTTGGTACCAACTCGAAAGAAAATCCTGTTGCCAATGTGACACGAGGTGTTGACAGCTTCTCCCCAAAATTTTTGAGGTATTTGCTTGTTTAGCAACATGACTCTTGCCATCTCCTGAATCACACGATTTTTTCTCTCTACCACTCCATTTTGTTGTGGAGTTTTGGGAGCTGAAAACTCTCTTTTAATTCCATTCTTCTCACAGAAGGACTCGAATCTTGCATTCTCAAATTCCCTCCCATGATCACTTCTAACTTTGGCTATCGGAATCCCCTTTTCGTTTTGTAGTTTCTTGCACAGAATCTCCAACCTCTCACAAGCTTCTAATTTTTCTCTAAGGAATTCAACCCAAGTGTATCTTGAGTAGTCGTCCACAATGACCATAATGTATCTCTTCCCCCCTAGGCTTTCAGTTCTGGTGGGCCCCATTAGATCAACATGAAGTAACTCCAAGCACCGAGAGGTGGCTATCACATTTACCTTGTGATGACTTGCCTTAGTTTGCTTCCCCATTTGACATGCACCACAAACGGTCTTCTTCACTTTTCCAAACTTAGGAAGTCCCTCGACTGCTTCAAGTTTGGAGACTTTTGCTACTTGTTTGAAGTTGGCATGTCCAAATCTGTGATGCCACAGCTCCAACATATCCACCCGAGCACTTCTACACGATATTGGTGCCGTGGGAACTATTCCATAACAGTTATCTGTAGTCCGATTTCCTTCCAAAACCTGAATCCCCTCTTCATTGATGATCAAACATCCTTTCTTAGAGAATTGTACCAGGAAATCATCATCACAAATTTGAGTGATGCTCAGCAAATTCGCCTTCAGCCCTTTTATGAACAGCACATCTTTCAACAGAGGCAAACCAGGTATCTCAATGGTTCCTTTGCCTAGGACTTGAGCATGACTTCCATCACCAAAGGTCACATAGTCACCAACCTTTTCTTTGAGTGTCTTAAACAGTGACTTATCCCCTGTCATATGGCGAGAACACCCACTGTCAAGATACCACAAACACGCATTAAACACCTTCAATGAGGTATGCACAAATAGGTTCACATGTGTTAGACATTCTTGACCTTCAAACTCATCATCAGTTTTCATGCTTCTTTCAGATTGATTTTTTATTTTCAGATTCTCAATCATCTCACACAACATTCTATTCTTTCTTTTATATTTCTTAATCAATGATTTAGATTCAGATATGCTACTGTGTAAGACAAGATTCTGATTTTCAAGATATTCCAGCATGTGAACAATAACTCTAGCATGTTTCTTAGTTTTTAACAACTCTACAAGATCATCAGTAAGACACCTTTCAGACATATGCATAGAGTCATTTTCACAAACACTTAAGCTACAATTCAGCATGGTATAATCCAAAACAACAACCACAACTCAGGGGTCTGGGATCACACTTAGGTAATAAAACCACAATAAGTGTACCCGCTCTGATACCAATTGAAAGTTCAAAAACGTGTACAAAACACCTTTGAACGTTTAGACCCCCAAAATACAACTTAACCAATACAAGCAATATGTCAAACAACTAGTGTGCGGAAACTTAACACATGCTATAATATGAAATTGGTTAAAAACTATCTAAGCCATAATAAAATAAAACCACAGCAGATAATATAAAGGCAAAGATAGAGAGGAAGGAAGATGCAAACACAAAGACAACACGCGATGTGTTATCGAAGAGGAAACCGAAGTCCTCGGCGAAAAACGTCTCCGCCGCCCTCCAAGCGGTAATCGATCCACTAGAAAATACAGTTGGGATACAAGGACAGCAATAGACCCTCCAAGCCTAATCTACCCAGTGCACCTAAGCCCTCCAAGCTTCTTGCTCCAACGAGGTTGCGCCGAACCTTTTTCTTTTCTAGCTTCCCGGATTCCGCTACTAGACCGTAGCATCAACCAATGAAGATTGGTTCCTTCCTAACTGCTTCCCAGAAATCCAAACAACTGTCTCACAGAGATGATAATGGTGAGAACCAGGTTTGGTATAATGCCTCTCAAGGATTTGACAATGGAGAGGAAGAGAGTAGGGGAATTTGAAGAGACTCTAAGGTAGAGATTGTGGGTGAAACAATCTGGTTTTTCTTTAGGGTTTCTCTCTCAAAATTCTCTCTGGAAGCTCTCTTTCAATCGTGGGTAAAAGGGGTATTTATACTGGAGTGGGAGAGGAATGTGAAACGTCAGGTTTTACAAAACAGGGGTGGCTCGCGGCTTGACCTCGTGGCTTGACCAAGTCGCGAGATCCAGTCGCGAGTTAACCGTATGGCCAGTTGTCCTGTTTTGTCCTGTAGTGCTCCAGCTAGCATGACTGTTCATCTTCCAGCATGCTTGGCACGTGTACTGCTTCTGGCGGCTTGCAGCCGCGAGTCCACCCGCGAGTCCCAGCCACGAGTCTCTGTTTTCTTGCACACTCTTAAGCAAACTTCACTCTATCTCACTCACTACCCTTACAACAAACCCACCTAAATACAGGGTTACTAAATGCTGAATTACAAGCAAATTTGGCACGGAATAAAGCCAATTAGATGGTTGAATAAATTCAACCTTACAGACATGACCCAAATATTCAACTTCAGTACAGCCAAATACACACTTGGACTGCTTGGCATATAGCTGGTTAGACATCAACACCTCCAAAACAATTCTAAGATGAGACACATGAGCTTCCATGGACTGACTGTAGACTAAAATATCATCAAAAAACACTAGGACAAATTTCCTCAAATAGGATCTAAAGATAGAGTTCATTAAGGCCTGAAAAGTAGATGGTGCATTAGTCAATCCAAATGGCATAACCAAAAACTCATAATGCCCTTCATGAGTTCTAAAGGCAGTTTTAGGAACATCCTCACTCTTCATCCTAATCTGGTGATAACCTGACCGGAGATCTAGCTTAGAAAACACTAAAGCACCTGCCAATTCATCTAATAGCTCATCTACAATGGGAATTGGAAATTTGTCTTTAATAGTAGCCTTATTAAGAGCCCTATAGTCTATACACATACGCCAGCTTCCATCAGCTTTCCTCACAAGCAAAACAGGTGAAGAAAATGGGCTTTGGCTAGGCTGTATTGACCCTACTTCTAGCAACTCATTTACTATCTTTTCAATTTCAGATTTTTGAAAATGAGGATACCTGTATGGCCTTTCACACACAGGCAAGGTTCCTTCCTTGAGGTTGATGCTATGTTCATGACCTCTGATAGGTGGTAAGCCAGTAGGAACAGCAAAAACCTTGGAAAATTCATTCAGCAAATCTGCCAGCACAGGTGGAAAATGGGGTTGGTCAAAGGACACAGGGGGTGCAGTCGTAATTTGCAGCACTAAACCCTTCCTTGTTGACCCACTGAAAAGCTTGCTAGCATCAGAAATGATCGAGGAAGCAGGCTGCAATCCCTTGAGAAACACCCTTTTTCCCAAATGTAGAAACTCCATAGTCAACAACTTAAAGTTCCAACTGATTACCCCCAAAGTACTCAGCCATTGGGTACCCAAAATTACCTCACAACCCCCCAAATGTAAGACATTAAAATCCAACACAAACCTATGTCCTTGCAAAGTGATATTGACTCCATGGCAACTTCCCAAAATCTTAATAACTGTTCCATCAGCTACTTTAACCTCTAATATCTAAGAGGTATCCAAGTGCAATTGCAGCACAGGTAACACAGCAGCATCCAAAAAATTATGGGTGCTCCCAGAGTCAATGAGAGACACCACCTCATGATTCTGGATTCTCCCTTTTATCCTCATGGTATTGGCAGTAGGATTCCCCACCAAGGCATACAAGGTGATCTCAGCAGAATTAACTTCATTCCTTGAACTAACATTTGTATTGTCCATCAGAACTTCCTCCTCAGTAATCTCCACCAGTGGTATCCCAGAAGTTTTAGGTTCTATCTCATTTACCCCCTCCAACAAAAACAATTTAGCCCCTTTACACTTATGCCCAACTTGCCATTTTTCATCACAGTTGTAACATAACCCCTGTTTTCTTCTTTCCTCCATTTTGGCTCCAGTCAACCTTTGTAAAGGAAATTTGGTTCTGGATTCTATTCTTGGTTCTAACTTCGGTGACCCAAAAACTGAAACTTTACCATTCTCAATTGTATTCCTAATTCCCTTCCTACTATGGCTTAAGTATTCCTCTTGAATTTTTGCCAACCCAAAAGCCTCATTAAGAGTTTTAGGAACCAACATCCTAACAGGTAGTGAATTTCATCCTTTAACCCACTTAGAAAACAACTTAATTTGTGTGTCTCAGATAAACCCAAAATTCTATTTGACAAAATTTCGAAGTTACCTTTGTAAGCTATCACCGTGGAAGTCTGTTTGAGTCTAGTAAAAGCCTCCATAGGATCATCATACGCAGTGACACCAAAACGTGTCTACAAGGCTTTAATGAAGACCTCCTAGCTACTAAACCCACCCAATTGCTCTACATCCTGGAACCAAATAAGAGCTTCCTCCTCTAGATGATACGAAGCCATCATCACCTTCTGGTGCCCTGGGGTGTTGTGATATGAGAAAAATTGGTTGGCCTTGTAAACCCAGCAAGTGGGGTCTTCTCCATGGAATCTTGGAAAATCCAATCTTAGGTTCTTGATAGAATTGAGGGTTGAAGACTTTGAATTTCCCCCATTATTGTTGATAAGAAGAGCTCGGGAACCTGAATTTGGGATCTGTTGGCGTTTTTCCTCTGCTTCCGCAACTTTTTGCATGAACCCAGCGATGGTTTGCAATTGCTTCTGGATTTCTTGTAATGCATGTTCATGATTTTCAGAGATCCTTGCTAAAGTCGCCAATTTCTCTGAATTCTGCTTCTCTGAATTTTGTGAATTGGGATTTTGTGAAGTGGAACGTGTTTCTGTCATGGTGGTATGAAAGGATCAAAGGCTCTGATACCAAATGTTAGGGTTTTTCTAATGAATTAAGCAGAAAATGATGTGGGTCACTTCAAGGGGACCTGACCTTAATGGAAGAGAAGAGAGAAAGAGAGAGAGATAGAGAAAGTAACTGAATGAGTATTATTCATCAATCCTATCTGTTACAAGTTTATGCCCCTTATACCCGTGGACCCTTCTAACTAACCCATGGTCCACTAACTACCTCCTTAACCACTCATCCCTTTATTAACCAATGTAACAATCATTAACCCATAGTAACTAACTATTAACCCATAGTAACTAACTATCTGTTACAACCAATACAAGCCCATCACACCCAATGATATAGACTCCTAACATCCATCAATAAATCATTCCCCCATTTCCATCACGCAAATAAAAAAATCATCCATACAAGCTTATTTGTAAGTAAAGAGCCTTTATGCATTTAAATCAGTTGATGTACAAAAATAAAAAGTTCAATTTCTGCATTTTAAACATTCTTCACAATTGTTACTTGAAACTTGGACAGCATCCGCCAACAATGGTTTTAGGCAATCATGGAGTCTGCGCATTTGAGTTACACCTTTCTTTTGTTCTCTTCAGAAGTTGCCTCCTTTCTGAGGAGTAACCAACACAGAAATTAGTATACAACCCACATTAATTAATAAATTGAATTGACAAATACAAAAGAACCTTCAGGCTTGCCTGCTTAAATGACGAGCATCTACAGTTACACCTTGGCGACAATTACAAATCTGAAGCAAAACATATACAGTTAGGGAAATAGAAACCCCATGAATACTAGAATATGTACACCACAAACAATAAGATTGAAAGAACACCAAAACTGGGACAGAAGACTTGGAATGGTAATATCAAGGAGTTAAGACTAACTACAACTACTTGAAGAAGTAATCATAAGATTGCCCAAAGTGGAGCTAAATTTGATACTATCATGGTTCCAATCTAAAAATTACTCCAGGTATCTTAATTATAACTCATATAATGTAATATCTAAACATGTAAAGAAGAATAACTTATGATACCCCCTTGTTACTATGATTTGTAATTGTTACCTGCTACATAGCACCATGGCTTGTTCATGCCACATTTCAAGTCGGACATGTACGACGGTTATGACCCTCTTGGCGACACAACCCACATTTAACTTTGGTCCATTCTCAATCCACAATGAGGTTGGCAACTTCCTATCCTCGTCATCCATCTCATTGCGGATTCTCGTGGACTTTGGCCGACCTTTCTCACGGATCAACTGCTGGTTTGGCATCACGGTTCTCCTTTCTGCTGGCTCCGGCCATTCTAACCTATCTTTCAGTGGTTGGAATATCGGCTCATAGCTGTGATACCGTTCTTCAACGCGGTAGAAACAATCCATATACTCAGTGGCATCATGATTGTGTTTGGCACAAACTGCTATCAAGTGGGAACAGGGGATCTTGTTTGCTTCCCATTTGCCACACGTGCATGTCATGTCCATGAGGGAAACCCTATGGGTGTGATCTCCCCCACCAGTGTTCAACAGTGAAGACTGTGTCTCCACTGTATATAACTGTTGTTGCGCACTCATCCTTCTAACAATATGGGGCTTCGCCTTCTCTTGATTTGCCTCGAACTTGTCATAGGCATATTTGCACCACACTTGCCCCTCTTCCAACTGCTCTAGGGTTTTGTTTCAACGTTCGTCAAAGTATGAGTTCACCTTGTAAAATGTAAACTTCACCATTGTAGTTATGGGCAAGCTACGTGCGCCCTTAAGTACCCCATTGAAGCACTCTGACAGGTTGGTTGTCATTGCCCCATATCGGTGCCCATGGTCATGTACAAGTGTCCACTTTTCTTGATTTACCTCCTTAAGATAGTTGTACGCATCCGAGTTGACATTCTTGATGCAATCCATGGTGTTCTCAAACTTCCTAACTTGATTCACAGTTGCTGTGTTCCATACCAAGTTCTTCAACGGCACACTATTGAAGTTAGTGTTAACATTACTTACTAAATGGCAGAGGCAATACCGGTGGTGGGTTAAGGGCGGTTCCAAGTAGCCCCTAGTGGTGTCATCGAAGCATGATTGTATCCCATGATGCCTGTCGAATATTATACACAAATTGGTCCAATCTGTAACATAGGTCAACAGGCATGCCAAGAACCATCCCCATGTCTCCGTGCTCTCGCTTTCGACAACGGCAAATGCGAGTGGATAAACCTCGTTGTTACCATTTGTTGCCATTGCTATCAACAGCTTTCCTTCGTACTTGCCATAGAGGTGCGTTGCATCTATGCTTATCACCGGCTTGCAATGCCTGAACCCTCTAATACACGGACCGAAAGCCCAAAATGCGGAGTTGAATATACAAGTCCCCGGGACATGGGGGTCACACTTTAACGTGGTCATAGTGTCTGGATCTGCATCGGACAATGCAGTTAGAAATCGTGGCAATTCCGCGTACGACTCGTCAAAATCCCCGTAAATACACGCAACTGCCTTTTGTTTGGCTTCCCAAACCTTGTACATAGTTACATCATGCCCATGCCTTGCATGTAGCATACTACGTAAGTCCCTTACCTTTCGGGTTAGGTCCTTCCGTACATACTTCTCAAGTGCAATGGAGATGAACTTTGAATCCATTATCCGCCCATCAGTCGCTACTTGGAGGGATGAGCAACTATGGGGACCCTTACATGTACTGATAACCCACATCCCGTGCTTCTTGCTACAATTGGCCCGAATTGACCACAAACATGCCTCATGTATGCACTGCACTACCAGCCTATTGGTGTCAGACTTGATGACCTTGTATTGCTTATTATGCTCCACAGAGTAGAGGGTCAACACATATTGAACAGAGGCTTTATTCTTGAATAGCATCCCTGTTGCTGGGTGGTCACCTTTATGCCAACTTGTAAGATGTCCTGTACCCAATGCAGGTGATGGGTCATTAATATTGTCCCATGTGTTTGATGTGAACCATTCTGGGATAGGAACTGTTGTAAGGCAATCCTCCTCGTTGTTTTTGATCAGTGGTACATCTAAGACCTCCGCGTCATCCACCGGTCCATCAGTATCAATGAACTCTTCATACACATCTTGGCTGGCATCAATTTCAATTCCCTCGTCCATATCAGCTTGGACATGTTCATATGTGTGACTAGACCCTCCCACATCAAGTGTATGGGTGGTGCCCAACACTTCGGTGTTGTCCAAATGATCAACCGCACTACATGGTTGATTATTGTAGGGGAAAGGCGTGGCATTGGCAAAGGAAGGATGTACGTCAAGCAACGATCAGTGTGGCTCTTCCACCCCACTGCCATGCTGTGAACTTGCACTAGCATGGACCCTAACAGCCTCAACAATTACATACAAGTCGGACGCTATGAACTGGGGGGTCCGCTTAATCACTACCCACATCATGTCCACGTCAGCATCGCAACCCAATGGATTTGAGTTGTAGACAACCTGAGTACTCACAAGTATCTGGGGGGCACGTTACACGATGGATATCTTATGTGACTCCCTGTCCAACCGTAGGGCTTCCATTATCTTCCGGTGCATTTTTCTCTAGTGTGTTTCCCATTTCAACTCAATGAACTTCTGCTTCACTGACTCACCTCTATAGGACAGCCCATGCAACTCATGGAAATACTATTCCCCATCATAGTAAACGTAGAAGCAATGACAACCCATGCCAGACCTGGATAAGGACAATTAATTGTGGTTATCATGCAGAAGATAGGGGGTTATGTTAATGCAGCAGTAATTAATCTTTTACAGATGCACTATGATGCTATCCTAAATATTCTTAACAAACTTGATTCGTTTGGACACAAACATTGGCCTTTTAGGGGAGATGTGCCACAACAAAGAATCAGGGTCTTCCACATATCTCTTGGTGAGGATGCAATAGGGAGTAAGAAAATGCAAACATGGTCAGCAAAACTTGTTCACCTCGCAGGCTTTCTTTTTCAGAACCCACACAGTAAAGCCTTTCAGAACTGAAAGAGCCATACAATTTAAACCTCAGTATACATTACACATCATTGTTAATATGTATGAATGAATGCATATGTCATCATAGGAATTCACCGTACAATGTTTGTTTATATATATGTTTATTTAGAATGATTATATACATATTTCTCAAAAAAATTCTCAAAAAGAATGATTATATACATTACTATATCTATACATATAGAGGAACAATATGTATACAATGTCACTATCACACACACACACACAGATAGAGCCAGGCACGTGCATGGATTCTGAAATGTGGGGAGGGGGAGAACCATAACTCGATATCCAGGAAGTCGATTTTATTAAAAACTCGATTTCTGTGGTATCGAGTTACTGTGGACAAGACATATTGAAGTGACGGCAATTCAGAAACTCAATTATTAAGAAATCGAGTTACTTGTAACTCCGTATTATATTTAGGCACAGATATTGCTATAACTCAGTTTCTTTAGAATCGAGTTTTAGGTTCCATTTCCTCTACAAAAAGCCACTTCACATGTAAGAAGGTGCATCCACCAATCTGGTGCAAAGAATTCCCACCATTTCGTGTTTGTAGAGCAGGATAGGACGTACCTATGTTGTGTTTAACGGTCGTGTTCCAGGCATATATGACAGTTGGCTAGATGCGAGCAGACAAGTTCATAAATTCCCAAACACCAATCACAAATCATATAAAGATCGAAGGGAAGCAGAAGCCGCATACATGGAGTATTTGCATGGTAATGGTATGGATGTGCATGGCGGTGCGTCTGCATCGTGGGCAACTCCAAACATATCAACCTCAACTCCACCTAGCACTTCTCTAAGCGAAGAAACCAACTACGGTAGTGGAGACATTAGGAACACCTTGTTAAGGTATCAGTTGGAAGTTGCCATTGAGGAGCGTGACCACGCAAGGAGGATTGCAAGCTTGAGTGCAAACATGTTGAATGAAGTGGTGGCCCATGTTGTGGGGGATGATGAAGTTGATGCACCCACGAGACAACGTACAGGTGCATGAATGCAAAAGTACGACTTCTTGTTGTGGTATTTAGTAAGATATGTATACTTGCAAGTAACTACTTTCGTGTGTGTGGTTTAAGTAGAAGTGTCATCATTTTCCAGTTGTTTGACTGGCAGATATGTATATATGGAAAAATAACCTTATTATTTTTGTTTTTGGACTACTTTGGTCTTATTCGGTCCATTATATCTACTTTGGCCTTATTCGATCCACTGTGGTTTCTAGAAAAATCGGTCTAGTACATTCTATTTACTCTATTTGATCCTATTTAGTCAACTTTGGTCATATGAGATCTATTTGGTTCACTGCAGTCCATTATTGTGTAGTTACAAAATACAAGATTAGCCCATACACAATGAGCCACGATTAACAAATGTACATGACGTCAAAAACAACAATGAATTGCATAACCTCTACATGAATGATTTGGAAATCCACTGGGAGGATTCACTGCAATCCATACCAATCAAAGAAAATTCAAACTTTAAAAAAGATAGAATTGGAATTGTTCATACATGAAAAATTGTCCAAAATCAGAAAATGATCCAAATTCTTCAAGTCAATTCTGAAAAATTCAATACCCACAATATAGAAAGTCCATAACAAAATAACCATGAATAAAAATTGATGCCAACCAACTAAAAAAACAAATTACACAGCTATATAAAGGTTCTTGAATCCCAAACACAGTAAATAAAACCCCAAAATTATGATGTGACTTGTAATATTATTCTGAATTAGAAAAAAGAGTTAACACTTAAAATTTCAAAATTACTTAAAAAGTTAACATTACATGGATAAGTATATGATGCAAAATTGATGTTGGAAAAACTGATCCACAAGCGGTTAGTTTTTCTTGGTGACTCCCATTGGGAGAAACCAATGGAAGTTCCTTCTTTGCATGCTCTCCACTGTAGTTCCTAACAAATATTCAATCTATGAAGTGAATGGCAACCCAATTACAAAGCACATGCTGTTCTTAGTCTTCATGTGCAATGACTACAACTGGACAGTGGAATACTACAGGTTTCAACACATACATTACTATATCTTCCCTCTAGCTGGCTCCACTGGACGAAATAAAGCACCTATGAGAGTGGTCTTCCCACTGCCAGTTCTGCCAACAATACCTATTTTGTGCCCTTCCTCAAATGTGCAACTGATCCTCCTCAAAACAAGTGCATTAGGCCTATATTTGATCTGTTTTATCATTGGTATTCTTAGAATCTTAGCATAAGAACCTTCTTTAATTTTAACATTAAATCAAAAAAATAGTTACCTACAAACCATGTGTGTCAACTTTACCCACAGATGGCCAATTTGATGGAGGCCGGTTCCCTTCTAATGAGAACATTCTTCAAGAAGGTTTGGTGTAATACCCTTGTAAAAACCTCAAAGACCCTCGAACCTACAAGCCCCAACAAAATAAATTAGCGTTATAGATGAGAAAATGTCTCAAGTTTATAATGAAAGTAAGAATGTCTAAAAACCTAAATCAAGTTTGTGACTCAATGGGGTGAGCCAAAATCTCCCACCTTCACAACTTGAGATCATTAGCTATTTATTCTCTTATAGCATTTGCAAGAAAATGCACAGATTTAGTATTTTACTTATAGAAAATACCAATGTGTTTGCACTCTAGTTAGAGCTTTCCTTCTTTGGCTATGAAAATTAAATCTGGGCTAAATACTTACCGTGCAGTTTCCTTCACAAGGAATGAAAGGGTCACATTGTCAAACCTGCAATGGAGCTCTTACAACCTGGAAATCAAAGTCACCCAACCATATAAGAAGCAATGATTAACTAACAAATGAAATCAACAATTCATGGTCTAACACCACCCAAGACAAATGCTTAACTGGAATGGAAGAATAGCAGCAATTTTAGAGGATGCACCCAGAATAGCATAATCCTCTATATTCTGGGGAAAAAATGATGTACACTGTAAGAATTAATATACCATCAAACATTCATATCAGAGATACAAACACCACCCAATTAATAACATCACAAAGCAACCAATTATACTCCTGGAACTATGTGTAACTTATAGAGTTGTAAAAGCAGTGCAAAAGCCTACACTTAACTCCAATGAGTCTTTCTTAACTAAAAATATTCCTCGTATACAATACTCAGAATGCCACATATTCCAAATGCTTTAGATAAATTATAATGGACATTACAACTTATTGTGCCTTATATGTTGATAAGTGGAGTAATATTATAGATAAATAACGATGAAGTATGATATAAACTCAGAAGATAACATACTTGTAATACTCCTATAAACTTAGAGGGCACTAGCCATACTACCAAAATTCGTCGATTATTAATACTCCTATATACTTATTTTTCTTTTAAAAAAAAAAAAAAAAAAAAAAACCAATGGAATCTCAGTTATGGACAGGAGATCCATTCAGACAAATGTGTGACATGGGCAAGAAGATATATCCAAGTTATCACGCATCTCACCTTGGTATATTTTGTTTAGATTATATCCACCCACATCAAGGCCAAATGACAATTGGCATAGCAAATGCCAGCAAAAACAAACTAAAATCCACTATACAATCCTGCATGTACACAACCTATCCAGTCCAGTAATAGAACCACATATTCAACATACAAATTTCTGTTAGTTACATCTCTCCATTAAACTAGGACTTCAGTTATCAAGAACATGACAAGACAGGAAATTTCCAAATTTGCCAAAAGGGGGTAAGGGACCCATTTGTCAATGCAAACGTGTACATTGATACTTCTAGTATACGAACATTTATACAGTTATGCAGACCCAAATTCCAAAGAGCATTGATTGTAGTGACTTACCAAGAGTTTATCATCACTTTCAGATTCCCTTCTATTACTTCCAGGGCCTCACTAGGTATATGCATGTATTGATTTAGCCTTTCTACAGAAATGACATAATTTGGTAAAGTGCACTGATATTGAATTGAGAAGACAAGTGACATGTTTAATGAAAGACCATAACAAAGTGTCATTCCAATAAATCCTGCAATAAAAGGAGAAAAAGTTATAGAGAATCTAATATGCATGTTTTACAACTCAATATAACTCCACAATCATGTTTAAAAAACCATTTCCATTAAATTGAAGCATCTATACAACAACTGTAAATCGTTACAGATAGAAAAGATAACTCTTCAAGGTAAAACTCACCAGAGTTAACAGTTCTGGGAAGAAGCCATGACCGTGTAGAGTGCTGAAGAGGCAAGAACTGTACTAAGTGTTTCTAATCTTAGGATGAACCACTCATTTGCTGCAAATCTATGGAAAAAAGGACTAGCATTTCTGTCAATCAATTCAAGAGGACCAATAAAAGAATCGGTCTTCGTCCTCAAAAGCTCTTATAGTCATGGCGCCAAGCATTGTAGAGACTCGGATAAATGATTTGCTACAAAGGAGTTGGTTGTGCCATTGATCCGCATAAACTTCGTCATGAAACTCTTTTACGAAAAGTATCAAATTACTTCTTCTTGCTTATCAACAATGCCACACATTTGTTTCTCAAAAAAAAAATAAATAAATAAACAAATTACTCTCTTACAACCCACTTTACTGTAGCTAACAACATATAAAAACACAAGAAAGTTTGGCTTCAAATGAATACCAATCGAGACATTTGTCCATTTGCAATCAAAAGTCCAAGCGCAGAAAAACTTCCTAATACATCAATAAATACAATACACCTTATGGGTTTTCTCCAAAATATCAATTTCTTGACAACAAACACATTGAGAGCCAGTATTCTCCCCAAGCAATGATCCAAAAATAGATGCACAGCTACCAAGATTCTCCCCAATTAGAACATTTTGCATGCTTATTCCAGTCACCTATACACATGAAGAATAAGCACACAGGGACAATCAGGCTCAATGGCCTTTTCGTGTCCACCATTGCAGTTAGGTCTAAAAAAAAATACTACTTTAAAAGAAAAGTGAAACGGAACTATGCAGTCACCTATAGGCAGGAAGTATAAGCATACACTAAGGCATTTAATGATCTTTTCGTTTCCGCCTATATGCCCTGACTGGTCTAATCTTACCTGTTTCATCAGACACAACAGCATAATTAAATTAACATAATCAATCAAATGCGCAGTATAAGTAGCTCAAGAAGATGGGAAGTGTAGACAAAGTACATACCATCACCGGTCCCGCAATCGGGAGCATGCGCACGTGGGCGACGCGATCTCCACAAAGCCTCCACCAGCTTAATGTCCTCAGCTAGTATTTGCTCAATCTGTACAGCCTCTCCGTGGGGGGTTTGAGATGAAGCTAACATGGTGGGGTCCACATGCACTAGAGGTGGGGTGGGCATGCCTAGTGTGGGGACAAATATGCATCCACCATCATGGGCAGATCCACTGAAAACTGGGGGCGACATACGGGGAAGGCCCCCATAGTCCGTGCTAGCACCATGGGACATAGTCTGGGCTGGAACAGTGCCCTGATGACCGACGCTATGGGATGGCCCAGCACCATCGCCAGACGTGCATCGCGGTGTCCTGCCGCCGTCATCAGACAGTACCTAATCAGTGCCAAGCCATGACTCTTCTGCACCCGACTCATTCCTTTCCTCGTAGATGGGACTCGGCTTAGTCGTACGGCCGCGACTAGCTTGACCACCTCCACGATGTCCACCCCCACGAGACCCACCACGTTGCCCGCCACAAACTGGGGCCTATGTAGCAATGCCAACTGCTTCTGCAAGCGCATTCACCAATTTAAGTCGGCCTAGCTCCTCCACAAGCTCTAGTGTAAATTTAAGGTCAGTGTGCATGTCAGAACCTTCATCACACCTCTGTATAGACCTAATCATCGTCCGAACCTACAAAACAAGGGCGTCATAAAAGCAAGAACGCAGTTATGATGCAAAACTTGGATAAATCTGTTCCAAAATCAAAAGAAAAAAGTAGTAAACATAGCTAATGAAATTCTTATATTACTTATAATTATTAAGCATCTTTAAAAAGACAGTGTATAAAAATAGGGGTTCGCCCCCCCGTGCAAAAATTTATAGTTCCAACCCAGCACTCAGGATTTTTCAGTTTCCTGTTATGTTTATCACTATGCAATCTAAACATTGGGATAATACTTCTAAAAAACACATATGGTTGGTTGTACATAAGTTCAAATTAGCATAAGTGAAAATATCAGAATTTCACTTCTGTATCTAGGCTTCACCAGAGTTACAACTCCATTAATATCACATTGCAATCAGGACACATATTTTGAAGTTATTATTTCCTAAGGTACACGTCCAAATCAAATGAATTGAAAATATCAAACGCGAGCTTAAAGTTTCAATTAAGAGAAGTACCAAAAATTACAACATATATCATACTTGAATCTAGTAGTCCAGCACATCTCCTTGCTGCATACTTGCAAGATTTGAAATGACCTTTAAGCTGTTGGGAATTGCATTCTACCAACAGTTTAGTAAGGGACTTCCCAGTCCTAGAGGTAATATCTATCAAGGAATATGTAATTAGCTTTCAGTCCTAGAGGTAAGGGTATCTGAACTATCATGAAATGTGAATTTATCACTACTAAACAGAGTTGCACCGTCCATTTGAAAGTACAAGCCAACCAAAAACAAAATAAAAATAAACAAAAAATAAAAATAAAAGAATAAAACCCAACCCAACCCACCCTTTTTAAAATTTGAATGTAATTATATGAACAAAGGTGTGGTCATCATTAGTCATTGCCAATTAACCATTCCTCACGCAAACAAATTGGATCAAGACAAATTCAGTTCGTTATGAACAACTTAAATCATGCAGTATTTTTTGACTTTAAAACATAATGACAGACTCATGCAGTATTTTTTTACTTTAAAACATAATGATTGAGAAACTTATAGAGATGTAACAACAATAATTATTTTGGAGTTTTGCATGCATGATAAAGCTGCTGAAGATATTTAATCGAACAATGGTTTCATCCATAAAATAGGAATTGTTGCCTCACCATGAGTTCCCAGTACGCAGACTCTGGTGTTATGTACCACCTTGTGTTGCGATTGTACCACATCATGTACTCAACGAGGTACGTATCATCACCGTCTAGGAGAGAGGACCTGCGAACTACATTCTCTCGATTGGCCCATTGCTGAATAAAGGGCACATGGTTCTTCTCCCATTTACCCTGGAGGGATATCTTGTGAAGGGTAGTCGACGTATCCACGACACGTCGAACTGGTTGCTTCATCCCAAACTGACGAAGGACCCGCTTAGGATGATGCCACTCCACTATCCAAAAGTATATCAATGGCACCTCGGCCCTCCAAATATGCTGCCCAGCAGTGCAATACGCAAGTAGGGAGCCCAGCGTATGCGTGTACGGTTCCCATACAATCTGCATAAGTGGATTATGTTTGTGATAGTGAGACATCATACTAATTTAAGATTATGTTTGTGATATGTAATATGGAAAGCATGGAATTTCTTGCTTCTATTCATATACAAAATCTTCAAGGATTATTGGGTAGAAAGTAAAAGAACAACAACATTGACCTACAGAAAATATTAAAAGATCTAGGTTGTTCATGTCCACCATTTTCAGCCCCATGTTCATATGCATAACATTCAAAGCTAACTAACACCATCAGATACTAGGGTTTTCAATCTGAACTAGACTTAAAGGAGGGTACTAGAGCATCCTTATGGCTGTAAGATGAATCCAAGTTGATGTTTTTGCAAAATCTTTTTATCGTAATAGAAATCTTGTACTAGATTAATTGCATTAGTCATTAACAATGTTTCAATGAATGAGAACAAAATGACTATTAATCATTCTAACACTAAAGTAACTGTACTTAATTTTCTCTTGAAGCTATAAAAAATATGGGGGGAAGACATATATAAGGTCTGCTGAAGACATTGCATGTCAAGTAGCACTTTATATTGCAAGAAATGGAAACTATGTAAATTATTACATGGTATAATCCTCATCAAATACTGTTATTATATTTCTATCTAAATATATTTTCTTATAAATTTTAGTGTTGGAAATTACGTAAGCCTTTTAGTTATCTCAAACTAATCATGTCAATGTCTAAAATTACATTCCTCTTGATGAATATGGTGAGTAGCATATTTTGCACGCTTCTAAAATTATATGAATAAAGTAGTCATTAATAATCCACAGCTTTTAATAATTTTAGGACTATTAAGGCAGCTAAAGTGGGGACAACTTAAGGAATTGCATGCTGCAATTAAATTGTGCTCTCCAACTTTGGTGCAAGGAGCACGAACTAACTTTTCATTTAGGTCAACAACAAGAGGTAATAGGTCAAGCGTCTTTATGTTTTCTCATATATCACTGATTAACACTTATTTGTTTCTTTAAACTTAGGCCATTGTTTTCCAAGAAGACAATGGAGGTTGTGCAACATTTCTTTCTAACTATGCAAAACAAAATGTTACTGTACATATTCAAAATATACCACTTGAATATGTAAATCGAAGTCAAACAGTATTCTACTAGACTGTAAAAATATAACCTTCAATTCAGCAAATGTAAATTATAACTTACAATGTAACAATGTTTTTTGCATCACAATAACAATGTTTGTAATCCTGGATACCCCTATGTTAGAAGAAGAAATACTAAATTGTCTACTTATTAGGCAGAGCAATAACTATGGTTTTAAGCTCATAACATTTTATTAATTAATTACAAACCGTACAAGCTTAAATTTTATTTGTTTAATCAAATTTGTAGCATATATTGTTTGCGTTTTGAAAATATCATTTGTATTCTAATATGCCTTGATTCCCTTGTTTTGAAAAGACCCATATTTGTCAAGTTTATAGTAGGAAATTTGTTGTTTAGAATTTAATTGATATCTTGTGCATTTACAATCATTCGGCTTATATAAAGTCTTAAGAAATATTGTTTTGAAATTTTTTCTTTTCTTATGATGGCAGGCTAAAAGTTCTATTTTCTCTTGTGTTAAATAGGTTGAAACGGTGTATAATGACATAATCAGTAAATCAACACAAACTTTTTATTCAATTAGTAGCTGGAAAGAATTTACAGATGTCATCGTGAGTTTCAAAGATGCATCATTAAAATCAAATGAATTACTTGAGCACACAAATACAACCAAAGACAAATCTGATTATCTTTGGTATACTCTTAGGTAAATTCATTTCTCATTGAATTATAACCAATTACATAATCCAATATGTGTGCCTTCTCTTCATTGCATCAGATTAATGACATTTGTAACAATTGGTGGAGTTTTTTTTTTTTTTTGTTGCAACACAGGTTTCAACTCACTTTGTCTTGCACTAAACCAAGACTTCATGCTCAATCTTTTGCGCATGTTGCACATGCTTTTTTGAACAACATATACATAGGTAAGTTACTTATTTAGTTCAAACATCTTGGAAAAGGGACAATTTCTTCTTTCTTTCTTTTTTTTTTGGGTGTAAATCACAAACGTTTCCGTACATAATGAAGGATATAGCCAAATTCTACTTAATATATATATGACTAAATTTAAATATAACCCATTGATGTAGCCCAACTTAACCTGAGTCATATGAGTTGGGTTGCGTTGGAAAAAAACCCTTCAATCCAACCCAACTTGGAAAAAACCCTCTGATTTAACATTCAAGAATTTTTTACTTTATGTTTGGTCGTATTCATGCAGGTGCTACAAATGGAAGTTCTAATGTGAAGTACTTCATGATGGACATTCCAATTGAGTTAAATGATGGGAAGAAAATCCAAGTATCAAACAAAATGATGGGATGGTATTATGAAATCAACTCATTCCTACAACAATCCAAGAATTCAAACTAAAATAAAAATGAAAACGTGGTCATGCAATTGAGGGAAACGAAAATAAAAGCATGTGCAGTGCATTTGAGGGAAACGTGCTCGGCCCGTAGTCATAAGAATTGAGGGAAACGTGGGAAACGTGGGAAACGTGGTCATAAGAATTCAAACTAAATTAATCAAATACCTGCTTGGCCCGTAATGTAGCCAGTGACGCCCGGTACGCAGCAAGGACGTGTGTGGCATGCTCTGCGGTGCATTTTGGCCCGCTCCACCTAGCAAACATGGGGTGTCGACAAATGCTTATTACTGAACCTTACATTTAACAAACTTTGCTTTTATATTTCACATCCATATACTAAGCATTGATAAGTTTCTTTTGTTTGTTAGTTTGGCATATTTTTAATTATATGAAAGAGACAAATAAAATGTAATATACTATTACACATAAATAATTATTCCTAAGAGACACTTAGCTTGAATAACGAGAACTCAATAAACGTACCTAATGGCAAGGGGCCCTGAGTGCACTAGCGGTAGAGGCGGCCTCACAACAGGGCATAGTCATGGGAACCTTGAATAGGCCCATAGCTGCACCAACAAGAGTGCTCCTCCAATCTGCATCGCATCCTTCTTCAATGCACCACAAAGTTGCCTATACAGCCAGGCCAATGCTGCACTACCCCAGCTATACTGTCTCGCATTGCTGATTGGGTTGAGCAACTGCAGAGGCACCAGTGAGACCCGGTCCACAGACTTGTCCATGAACAAAAGGGCCCCCATCTGTACAAGTAGGTGGTAGCGGGCATATTGCTACACGACTTCGTCACCAGCGTCCGCAGCTAAGGGAGCGGCAAACTGTGCATCAAGCCAGTTGTATTTTATCCTCGCCCCAGCAAGGGTAGACGTGTTTGAGTTTCATATCGAGGGCGGAGGTTTATGGCCCAACAACTCTTCGCACAGCATGCTCCATACATAGTCTGTCCTCCCAGTGACAGGCAACCCATCCACCAGAAGCCCCAGCATCACCTCCATATATTGCAAGGTGATACCCATTTCTCCATGGGGTAAGTGGAACGTGTGTGTCTCCGGACGCCACTGCTCGACCAAGGCCGTGATCAACGCGTGGTCGACCTCCATATCAAGAACCTTGAATAAACCAGTCAAACCTGTTGCATCTATGTATTGCATGATACGTGGGTCTAGCCCACCTTGTGGCAATACACATTTACGGTGTCGAACCTTTATCATGCCAGGCACCTCCTGCACACGGACGAGTAATGTGTTAGGTAGTGCACACTAGGTAATTATAAAACAGACATGTATTAATAATACTACTACATACCTCGTCAACGACGCACCTCCAAAGCGGACTTGACCAATGATTCGGCTGCCGGGTCAACTGGGTATCCATGTCGGGTCCAGGTTGCACTCTATCTAGTGCCTGCATATCTGACATGGCAGCAAATAGATTGTTAGCAATTTTTTGACAAGTAAACCACAATTAATATAAAAATAAAAGCATGGATTCAGTAAGACATATTATGACCCCAACATGATTGTCAACATCACTTCTTAAAGCTTAAATAAATAAGAACTTGCAATAAAAAAAAATTATTTCAAAACTATTTAAATCACTTCTTAAAGCTTAGGGTAATTATTAATTAACTATTTATGAAAATTTAAGTTATAACACCACTTTTATGAGAAATATAATCAACCAACATAAAAACTAAATACTTTTTTCTTCTCCTCTACAAAGTCCCTAAAAATGTATCCAAAATCTAAGAAAATTTTTAAGTGCTCCTAAAATACGAAGAAATGAAACCCCCTCCTCTCAAATTTATTATGAACCCCACCATTAATTTAAAAAATGGACTCCTTAATGAATGTGAGAACAACACCCTTTTCTTTGCTCTGTTCACTTTTTCATTGTTAACTTTTTCCTTATTACTTTTGTGCACCACCTAAAATATTTGTGCACCTAATAAAGAGGACCAGAGTGATCAAGAAAAACGGATCAAACATATATGCCTTAAAAAAACTGCCAAGAAACAAAATCCATAAAATAAATTGAACAAGTGACAATATAACATTCAAACATTCAGCAGTAAAAAATGTGAAATCAAAAGAATATTTCAAGGGCTTTCATATTGCCCAAGAACAATAAAGATTCAACACTTCTACACCATACCCTTGCTGCAAAAGTAAATCACAATTTTCCCTCACGTAGACAAACCATGAGTTAAAGTCTTTTCACTAACAATAAATAGCAAGACATAATGAAAAATCAGTGTTTAGCATAAAAGAAGTTGCAAGCCCACAAACTAAAGACAATCATTTTTTTTTTCTTAACCGAGGCACTCGCATGTTGGGGAAAGAATAATGATTTCAATTGATAAAAACAGATTATTGCCTTATGTCCTCATATATAAAGATTCAAGAATTCTACACACTCTATTGCATCAGAAAATCAACATTTCCCCTCCCTATAGAGTGTAGACACGTCATCACAAATCAAGATTGTGAATCACAATTTCACCTTCTGTAGACACATCAAGATTCAAAACTTCTAACTAACAAATAGCAAGACATAAATAAAATTATAAAAGTATAAAACTCCAGTGGTCTCCATCCTGACAGAAAATGATATCAATGATGATATAGACAACAAATAGCTAGACTTCAATTAACAAAAACGAAATTGCAGTCTGACTAAGAAAAAACACACAACCTGACACATTATGAAGAAAATAAATAAATCAATTGATAAAGAAAGATCATTCCTTACGTCCTCATCAAACACCATCCCAAGTAGACATACCTTACTTAAACATATTAAACAAATTGATTTACGGGTAAAAAAATTCATAAAAACCCTCGTATCCCAAAGCATGACCCAAAAATAGAAGAGTGCAAATAAGGAAGCACAGACCTAAACTTCTGTATTTAGATAAAAACCATGTATAAAGCATGCCAATCATTTCTATTTGCAAAACATCGACTAATGCAAAATATCATATGAGGCTATAGAACAAATGACAAATTCATCTATGCAAATCTTAAGTTCTAAAAACTTGTGATGAGTGCAAATGGATGACAATAGAAAAAGAAACCAGGGAAACATGTCAAGTGTTGGAATGAGTTAGAACCGCACAAATGGGGCCTGAAATATCCACAATAGAAGCACCCATTTTCATTTACACAAAGATTTTAAATTTCTTAATCCATAGTAACTAGCCAACTCAAAATAAAAGGGGGCAAAAAAAAGTTCACATATTTGTGCTCCTATAGAAGAGTACAACTTGATTTAGAGAAACTTTAATAAGCAGGCACTCACTCTCCAAATTCTTTAAATAAAAAATTAGAGTAAAGAATATTATAATATTTTACGGATCAAACAAGAATCTCAAATTCACCAAAGGGTGCAGGACCATTGAATGTTCAATTATTCCTCTCCCCCTCCATATGGTCAATTTTAAACAAATAGGAGCTGTATTGCAAGCAAAAGAACTTCTATGCTTGCTATATCAGCTTCTCCAGCCATACAGTTGCACATATAAGCTGAGGGTACCAGGGAATTAATTTTTTTTTTTTAGTAAAGTTACTTAAAATTTTCTAGATTGGACTGATATGCACAACAAAAGTAGTGTCAATCCCAAGAAATAATGAAATTTATAAAAACCTAGATATACCAAAAACAATGAGTACTAAAACTTTTAAGGGATATGAAAGAACTTAATTTCTTTGTTGCTGTACTAAACACTACAATCTCATCACTCTTACTGGTTTTTAACTGGACTTATAGTAACTGACTTTCTGTTTCATGTGAATGTGTATTGTATTTCATAGATTTATGTATATAGGATGTCATTATGGGTAGAACATCTTGGATTTACGGAAGACTGCTTCAACCAACCAGAGTCTCAAAGTTTTCATCATTTTTTTCTTAACCTGTGTACCCAATAGAACCAATCTTTATGAGATGGGTTCTGCTTCAGAGCTAACAGTTGCTGCTAGAGGCATGACACACATTTTACACCATTTACAGCAACTATTTACACTTAAACGTAATTAGTTTGACACCATTTACAACAACTATAACAAAATCATGCCTACAATCGGATAAGACACATTTTACACAAACCCAGAGACATCACTGAAACACCACCACTCGATTTGCCAAAACCCCTCATCAAAACCCCAAGCACATTTAAACTCATTAATGAGAAAATCATCATTGCAGCATATAAAAGACAACAAAATTCTCATCTTGATTAGTAAATTTACTACTTTTTAAGTTTCAACAAAATAATCAAAATCTCATACAAAACACAACCTAATATTAACCAACATCAAAAAAGATATCAGAGGGAGAGGACCGTACCTGTAATCAGCAGCGGTGGGAACCAACGACGACTGATGGAGACTCGAGGAAGAATGGGGAAACCTGATCGCAGAGCGAGAGAGAGAGAGAGTGTGTAGAGAGCGAGGGAAAGAGAGTGTACAGGGAGAGAGAGTGAGTGAATAGGCGTTGTGAGACGTTAGGGTCCTATTGATTCAAACCGCTGAAGAAAACTCGATTTTCCGCTTCCCGAGTTATGAATGTCTACACAAACATTTTTTTATTGGGAAAAACCCACGTCTGCAGCGCCAACGTGGCAGAAGGGTCAGACTAACTCGATCATAGAAATATTGAGTTCTTCATTAAAACTCGATTTTCCTATTGTCGAGTTACAAAAGAGGGACATTTCCCTATTTAGTTTGAGAAAGAGGGCAAAAGGATGTTTAATTTCCAAAAAAAGGGCATTTGCCAATTTTGTCCTTAAATGTGAGAAGAGTATTCCATAAAACTGTTTAAATACTTTCTACTTATATAGATGTACATAAAGTTTTTTTTTTTTTAACTTTTTTTAAAAAGCTAGGATTTACTTATAAAACTTAACAAATACTTGAAAGAAGTGATGTGCTGCCTTTAAGAGTAGGCAAAGTGCCATGGCTTTTCATGGGGAAATAAGAACTCGTACCCGTAGACATGTGTGCATGGTTATAGTTTATACTTGGAAGAATAAATTGGTTAGGCTAGCTTAGTCACACTTGTTTAAAAACAAAAAAAAAAAAAAAAAAAAAAAAAAAAAAACAAAACAAAACAAAACAAAACAAAACAAAACAAAATAAATAAATAAATAAAAACAAAACAAAAAAAAGCAAAAACAAAAAAACAAAATTAAAAACAAAAACTTCGAGTACATTTCGTTATGAAATATTTAAAAGAAATGGTGATTACATGTGGTGCAAGTGGACCATAACTTCTTTTTTTTAACCTACCTTCACTAAAGAACCCATGTGATTGTGATAAGTGCCCTAAGGCCTAAGTTGACACATGTAATATCACTAGTAAGGGTTGCACGTGCTGCCCCTTGAGTAAAAAAATTTAGATAGAATTTTTTTTTTAAAGTAGTATCAAATCATGTATTTAAATTTATAATAATTATTTAACATATGATTATCTATTTAGTATAATAATTTCTTAGAACCTATTTACTAAAGATAGTATCTACTCACAAAAAAAATTCTACGAAGAATGATAAAAAATGTTGTCATCTTCCAACAATAAACAACTAAGTTTTGATAAAACATTGTCACAATATTTAAATTTTCAAAATAAATGATGACATATGCTACAATTGAAACTCTTCATCAAATTAAATACCTACATTAATTTGCAATGAATATTTTGTTATTCATACTTCCTTCTTTATCATTTTATTTTATGAGCCTAACTACGATGGTTAGCTTACTTAATTTTTAATGAGCACCTTTTTAAGAAAGAAAAGAAAAAAAAATAACAAAATAACAAAAGATATATGTCATTAAAGTTTCTATTAGATAAAATTAAAAATCTAGAAGATTTAAACCTCTAATAAATTAGTGTTCTCTAGGTAACAAATAGAATACCATAGATCACCATTTTTACTTTTTAAGTATGACTAAGACATAAAACTCAAATACATAAAGGGGGAAGTACTTTTTTCTATAATTTTTTTTTTTTTTGGTGGGTAAAACTATGTGTTTTTTACTTTAAACAATGTGTTAAAAAAACCCATGAAAACTGTCCATAAAACTATGAATTTTGACTTTAAAAAATTGCTAAAAAAAAAAGTTTGGAACACAATAAATGTCATGATATTTCTCAATACCAATGTTGATGCCCACTTTGGCAAAAGGGCCTGATAATAAGAAGAAGCCCAACAATATAAAAAGGGGTGGAGGAAGAAGAACTAGCAAAGTTAAGAGAACCATTAAGCTCAAATGGCATAAATAATGGTCTACAGGCCCACAAAATGGTAAAAAGGGCCCCAAAAAAAGCAAGCGGGCCTAGGAGAGCCTAGAGAAGGAAGTAGTAAGCCCATGAGAATCATAAGAAATAGAAAGTAAGCAAAGATGGGCCACAGGAGCCCAAAGAAAGGAATTAGTAAAGAGGGTTGGTGCAAAGGCCAACAAACCCTAAAAGTAAGGATATGGTAATCGGGTCGGGGAAGCCCGAAAGATTTAGCAAGAAGCCCATGGAAATGTGAAAACGGAATGGGCTAAGGATGCCCAAAGGAATAAAGCAGGTTGAGGTTGCCCAGAGAAATAAAATGGGCCAAGGAAGCCCAAGATTATATGAAAACTAACCCAGCAGAAGTACTGGGCAACACGAACTAAGTAAAGAAAAAATACATGGTAGGCCGAAAGGAGGCCCAGCAAGCATAGCTAAGCAATGTATGGTGGAAATAATACAGTGGCATGGCAGAAGTATTAGTTGACCCACAAACCAGAAGTAAAAGGAAACAGGGGCCAAATTGAAGAAGAAAAGGCCTATGCCTAAGCAAGACCCAACCCAAAGAAGAAACGAGATGCAAAGGATGAAGACCCAAACTCATCCACGCCACCAAGGGTTAAAAACAAGTAGCACGACATGCAGCAAGACCAGACAAACTCACAGGCAATGACAAACACATGAATAGCAGACAAGTCATGGACTCACATGGGAGTGGAACATGCACAAGATTCAGGCACCATCCACTTGTACCCAACCAATACAGGCGCGGTGGGCCGTGGGTCAAAGGTAAGAAAGGGTATGGTCTAGCGGTGGGGAGAAGGGGGGAAGTCTATTCTGGGGTTCACGCTCAAGCTCTTTTAGGGGAAATGTCCTACTAGGATGACATACCACCCAAAAAAAGGAAAGATGAGCTAGAATCAGTAAGTGCATACCATAGGAGTTAGTAAGAGAGAATACCCAACCCTTATCTGGATGAGAATGCTACGGAGAACAAGAAAATAAAATAAAACTCCTTTTGTCTGGGAATGGAACGTGGCACAACCAGTACAAAGTAGTGGTGATGACTGAGCAGCCAGCAGGCCAGTAGGTGGCTCGGGAAGGACACCCACACCAGGCCAAAAGTAGTTGAGGGGTAAAACGGTAAATCTCATCACGACAGACAATATAAAAAGGCCTTAACTGTGCACAGTAAACAAAAAAGGAGAAACAATGGAAAAATAAGGAAGAACAAAAACATAGAAAGAAATAGAAAGCAGAGAAAAACAGAGAGGATAAGCAAGAAAGAGAGAAAAACAAGAGAGTAGGAACTAAAGTGAGAAAACAAAAGTGTGATAAGGCATGCACCAATGGGCTGCTCCCTTCTCTCCCTCTCAACAGCCTACACTTTAGCTAGTAAAGAGATTTGAGAATAAGACACTCAAGCCTTAAGAGAGAACACCCAACCCTTATCTGGATGGGAATGCTATGGAGAGAAAGAAAATAAAACAAAACTCCTTTTTTCTGGGAATGGAACGTGGCGTAGTCGACACAGAGTAGTGGTGATGACTGAGCAGCTAGCAGGCCAATAGGTAGATCGGGATGGACACCCACACCAGGGCAAAAGTAGTTGAAGGGTAAAACGGTAAATCTCATCATGGCAGGCAGTATAAAAAGGCCTTAACTGTGCACAGTAAACAAAAAAGGAGGAACAATGGAAAAACAAGGAAGAACGAAAACATAGAAAGAAATAGAAAGCAGAGAAAAACAGAGAGGATAAGCAAGAAAGAAAGAAAAACAAGAGAGTAAGAAGTAAAGTGAGAAAACAAAAGTGTGATAAAGCATGCACCAATAGGCTGCTCCCTTCACTCCCTCTCAATAGCCTACTCTTTAGCCAGTAAAGAGATTTGAGAATAAGCCACTTAGGTCTGTTCTTTCAAAGTGGGCAATTTCTATGGCAGGATTTTCCTATGAAATTGCCCACATTGGAGATTAGTTCCCTTCTTAGACTTAAATCTGCTAAGGAGCCAAGTTTAGCAGACTCCCCTCTTTTATCATGATTGTTTAAGCGTTAACATTGTTCTTTTCATTATTGCTAACTTATTTCTACCATACTCATATTATTGTGTTTCTATCGCAAAGCTGTTTAAATATTATCTTTAGTTGATAGCAAGCACTTTAGTTATCCTGTTATATTATGTGTTTCCTGCTATAACATTTTTGTGACAGCATCCCCTGTCGTGGGCACGTGACCAGGATCTCTTCAAATGGGTCCTAATTTGTGCACAAGCTGGCTTGAAGTGATTTTCAATCAAGCCAGTCCCGACTCTCCTACCCCAGAATTGTTGAGCCATGATACGGTAGGAAACAGTCCAGTCCAGAATACAAAAAAAACCCACCACAAACATTATTTTAGCTATGGTGGGCCTTGGTATGATATTTTATAATTTTATTTTAAAGTAATGCTACATCCACTACATTTTCACAACAAATCCTAAGTGGTAAATTATTATTGATTTTTAATTGGGACAACTACTTTAAACTATGCATTAAAAAAATAAATAAAATAAATAAAAAAACCAACAAAAGAAAATTGTGAACAGTGAATTTTTGCTCACCAAATTTGACTAAAAAAAAAAAAGTCTATGAACACAACAAAATGTCACAATATTTTCACAATACCTTTATTTTCAACTGTGGTAAGTTTTGGTTTGATATGTTATTATTTATTTTATAAAAAATGTTATATCTATAATATTTTCATAACAAATTCTAGATGGCAAGTTGTTATTGATATCACTTTTTTATTCATCAATATTAGCCTACCACCTATAATTTTTTGTGAAAATATTGAGGACTTAGCAAATTTTTATTTGATCTATAAGAAACTAAGATCTTAACAATTGTGAAAATATTGTGATAACAACAAGTGTTACAACATTTTCACAAAACAGTTATTTTTAGTTCTGGTTGATCACAGTCTCATATTTTATTATTTTATTTCAACCTATAAAAAATTGGCACCTCAATAATTGTATATTATGAAATTTGTTGTGTCAATATAACAATATATATGCCAGCTCATAAATTTTGAAAAAAAAAAAAAAAAAAAAAAAGAGAAATGGCTAATGAAGTGGTGAGCGGTACCTATTGAATAAATCAAAAAGTACTATAGCTACTACAATAACTTTTACACATTCACACAACAAGTGTTACAACATTTTCACAAAATATTTATTTTCAGTTGTGGTTGGTCACAGTCTCATATTTTATTTCAACTTATAAGAAATTGACACCTTAATAATTGTGAAATTTGTTGTGTCAGTATAACAATACCTTTATTTTTAGTTGTGGTTAGTTCCAGTATGATATTTTATTTTGACTTATAAAGAATTAACATCTCAACAACTATGAAAATATTGTGACAATTTATTGTGTTAACTACAGCTATATATATATATATATATATATAAAGAGTTAACTAGGCGATTAGCCCAAAAAAAAAGGCCATTGAATGGTGCAAATTGAACAAAAAAAATTATAACTACTACTATAGCTTTATGCATTCACATTTTTATTATGAAAGTGTTGTGAAAAATGTTGTGAATGTAGCACTTCTTTTTCAAAATACCTTTATTTTTAGTTGTGATTGGTTCTAGCATGATATTTTATTTTGACCTATAAGGAATTAACACCTCAACAATTGTGAAAATATTGTGATAATTTATTGTGTTAACTTATATATATATATATATATATATATATTGATGGTGAACTAAAAAGTGAATCAACTCCAATTCGTCCATAAGAGTCGTCCATATCAGAAAGGTTATCTTAACATAGGAAGGTCATCCCTAGTAGGATGGTCATCCATGGGCATAAGGGTCATCCATCAGGAAAGCGTTTGGATGACCCCCAGCACTTAGGAAATTTCTGGAAATGTTTATCTACAAGAGCATGTGAATCGGACCACATATTGCTACTTTGAAACATGAGCAAGATCCTTACTCATCACTATAACTTCCTACTAAGTACTTAAATTTCAATGGCAATTGTAGAAGATAAAATTTAACATTCTAACTTCTATAGCAATTGCAGAGGTTAAGTCTGAACCTTCTAACTTCCACAAACATTGGGGAAGTTACGAAACAAGTAACCACTCCAAAACTCACTATATAAGGACTCATCTACATCAAATGGAAGTAAGTTCTGACTACTCTCAAAGTTGGAATTCTAACGTTCCAGAGAAAAAACTAACTTAAGCATCGAAGGGTTCTTGGCCGGTTCATCCCGGTCACCTTTGATCTTGCGTCTTTTTCTTTTCAGGCCTCCCAAACAATCACTAGGCCATAGAAGCCCAGTGCATTCAGCCTACTGATTTTTTTTGCAACATCATCATATATATATAAAGTGGACCAGACGATTTTACCCGAAGTAAAAAAAAATAAAAGACGTGACGAAACAATGCTTAAGTATTGAATAAACCAAATTACTGTATAAAAAAACTGTTGCTTTATTGCATTGGCACTTTTTATATATAGATATGGGCATTAAAGTGAGTTTTTATGATAAAAAAAATTTAAAAAAAAAAAAATCAATGCACTTGTAGTCTTGTACCATCAAACTACTGCTTCCAATATACCCCTTGGCATGTGCATGGCCATGCAATTGGGTTTTATCCAGTTGTGGGAATATAATAAATATTTGTAGTGCCACATCCATATTGGTGGAGCTATAAAAGGCTACTTTATCTATTTTACCATCTCACTTTACAAAACACCCAACATCAATGGTTTTATTTTACCTTTCAACACAATAAAATAATATGTTTACTACAATAAACAACATCCACCACTTGATTATTCGCGTTCGGCTTTTTGGATTCAGCTTCATAACATTCCTGCACATCTTATAACAACTGAAACTAGTGATTCTGTGGGCAGAACGTTGGGTAGGGTGCTTCAAGTAGCCGACCCAGAAGAAAATGGGGCTGGACGAGAATATTTGCGGGTTCGAATCAGCTTGGACATCTCATGACCATTACCTAGGTGTTGCAAGCTAAGGGCGGAAGGGAAACTTGTGGGTTGGGTGGGATTAAAGTATGAGAGGCTCCCAAAGTTTTTCTATTGGTGTGGTCGGGTCAGTCATGGTGAAAGAGAATGCGAGATGTGGCTGCATAACAAGGGCAGGTTGCGTAAGGATGATCAGCAGTACGGCGAATGGCTTCAAGAGGATTCAGTAAGGGCTGTCCGTAAAATAGTGGCAACTATTCCGGGGGCAGCTCGCAGTAAAGTACCATGGAAGAAGCATTCCAATGTTCAATCCAAAGTGCTGCATGAAGAGGGTGAGAAGTTTAACCAATCGGCCAATGCAAGTGTTCACAAGGAAGCACGGCTAGAAGGGGACGAAGGAGCTAGCTCAGTATTTATGAATGGCAATGCTTCAGTAAAAGTAAATGTAGTGCAACAAGGAAGTGAGGTTGATGTGTGTGAGCTCAATGGGTTGGGAAAGGAACGGATGGGAACAATGGAGTTACAAGGCAGCCATGTCTTTGTTTCGGCCCAAGCTGCTCAGCCTACTACTTTGGCCGATCCTTCACTTAAGTTGCTAGGCCCAACTTTGTTGACTAGGGCATGGAAGAGACTAGCTAGAGAAGTGGGCAAGGGTCAGAAGGAAAATGATGAAGGTGGTATGCTCAAGACAGCAGTGAACACAGTGGACACTGGGAAGCAACGTATGAGTATTGACTTAGAGGATCCAGTGGAGAGTAAAAAACAATGCATGGATGTTTGTGAAGGGATGGATGGCCAATCTATTGAGGTGGTGGCTGCATGGCAGCACCACCAAACATTATGAGTTGCCTAAGTTGGAACTGTCATGGGCTTGGGAACCCACAGACAAAAGATGAGTTGGTTGCCCTTGTGACAACAAAAGATCCCAAAATAATTTTCTTAATGGAAACTAAGGTTGAAAATTTTGCCTTGGACAGAATTGGTAGAAGAATACACTTTGCTAATCTATTTTTTGTCCCACGTGTTAATTTAGGTCGGGGTCTTGCTTTGTTCTAGAAGGCTGATGTGGATGCTAGGGTTCAGACCTCATCTGAGCGTCACATTGATGTTATTATTAACCAAGAAGCGGATGACGCCTGGCGGTTCACGGGTTTCTACGGAGACCCTGATACTGCCAGCCGGGAAAACTCCTGGGATTTACTTCGATCTTTAAGCCATCGGTTCAATTTGCCTTGGATGTGCATGGGCGATTTTAATGAGATTTTGTTTGCTAATGAGAAAGTTGGGTGGCTAGATAGACCGGAGAGGCAAATACAGGGATTCAGGGATGCTTTGGACTATTGTGCTTTGAAGGATTTGGGTTATACGGGGTTCCCATATACTTGGTGTAACAGAAGACCTGGTGACCAAAATACCTGGATCCGTTTAGATAGGGGTGTGGCGACTGTAGATTGGGTTCTTCAATTTCCAGCTTTTCGTATTCATCATCTGGATGCTTTTCACTCTAACCATAAGCCTCTCCTGCTTTGTTCAGACTCTGAATTTAAGCGGTTTTACAGGAAAGGCTGCCCCTTCCGATTTGAAGCCATGTGGTTAAAAGATAGCACTTGTGAAGAAGCAATAAAGCACTTTTGGGAGGGTGAGACCGACCCTAACATGGAATGGGGATTTAACAGGAAGCTTACGGCTTGCCAATTGAACTTGAGAGCGTGGAATAAGAATTGTTTTGGGCATGTGCGTAATACTTTGGCTAAGAAACTCAGGGATTTAAAGTGGGCTGAAGAGGAAGGTTGCTATGTATCAAATACAGGGAAGATTATCAGTTAAGGGATGAAATTCAGAAACTTAAATATTGGGAAGAAAGTATGTGGAAGCAACGGTCCCGCAATGCTTGGCTAAAGGAAGGAGATAGCAACACACGCTATTTCCATTGCCGAGCAAACCAAAGGAACCAACGAAACTTTATATCAGGTTTGGAGGATGGTGCTGGAGTGTGGGTGGAAGATGAAAGCCGATTGGGTGGTTTTTTTGAGGACTATTTCAGGACTATTTTTTCTTCTTCAAACCCTTCGGATTTTGACAATATTTTGCAGGGCATTCATCCAGCTATTACTAAGGAAGCAGCTGAGGTGTTGGGGCATGATTTTCATGCAGATAAGGTTGGGTTGGCGCTTAAACAAATGGCTCCCTTGACAGCTCCTGGACCTGATGGGTTGTCACCGGTTTTTTATAAATCCTTCTGGCATATTGTAAGGGAGGATGTCACTGCAGTGGTGCTTAAAGCCCTCAACACAGGTGTGGTTCCAGAATCCCTTAACTCTACTTTCATTGCTTTAATCCCTAAGATAAAGCATCCTAAAAAAGCTTCTGATTTTCGACCTATTAGCTTGTGCAACGTAGTCTATAAATTGATCTCAAAGGTTGTGGTTAATCGTTTGAAAAAAATTTTAACTACGGCTATCCCTGAATCTCAGAGTGCTTTTTTGTCTGGTCGACTTATAACTGATAATGTGCTTGTGGCCTTTCTTGTGGCCTTTGAAACTCTTCACTATCTTAAAAGGAAAACCCAAGGTAAGGTGGGTCATATGGCTCTTAAGTTTGACATGAGTAAAGCTTATGATAGGGTGGAATGGGAATTTTTGGAGAGAATCATGCGGCATTTGGGACTAGGTGACAGAATGGTGAATCTTATTATGTCTTGCATATCATCTGTTTCTTATTCCGTGCTCCTTAATGGTCAACCCGTGGGATTTATTAAACCGGAACGAGGTCTCCGTCAGGGTGATCCTTTATTGCCCTACCTTTTTCTCGTGTGTGCTATGGGCCTCCAAAGTTTGCTTCATTCAGCTGAGATGGAAGGGCATATCCAAGGGGTAGCTATCTGTCGGAATGGACCTAGGGTCTCTCATTTATTTTTTACTGATGACAGTATATTGTTTTGTCGTGCAAAAGAGGAGAAATGTCAGAAGATACTGGATATTTTGGCTATTTATGAGAAAGGGTCGGGGCAGAAAATAAATCGAGACAAAACTAATATTTTCTTTAGCTCCAATACCACTCCAGATATGAAGGATTGGATCCAAGCTACTCTGGGTGTTCCGGCCATTCGCCGGTATGAACAATACCTGGGTTTACCAGCTCTTGTGGGTAGGACAAAGAAACAAAGCTTTATTTATATTAAGGAAAGGGTGTGGAAAAAACTCCAAGGGTGGAAGGAAAAACTCTTGTCTCAGGCTGGTAGGGAAGTGCTCATCAAATCAGTTATTCAAACGATTCCCACGTACACAATGAGCTGCTTTAAACTCTCAAAAGGATTGATCAAGGAGTTGGAAATCATGATTCGCAAATTTTGGTGGGGTACAACGATGGGAACAGGAAAATTCACTGGGTTAAATGGGATAGACTTTGTGAGGCTAAGGAGGTTGGAGGTATGGGGTTCAAGGAAATTGAGAAATTTAATGATGCTTTGCTGGCCAAACAGGTTTGGCGGATGATTAATAATCTGGAATCTCTTTGCCATCGTGTTTTCAAGGCAAGATTTTTTCCAGACTATTCTATTCATGATGCAAGAAACTCTATTGTGGGTTCATATGCATGGAAGAGTATTTTGAGTGCTAGGGATGTTATTCAAAGGGGGATGGTGTGGAAGGTAGGGACGGGGGAAAGGGTGAGGATTAAGGAGGATAGGTGGTTGCCGGATAAAGCAAATAACTTGGTTATTTCACCGCTGTCCCAAGTGGCAGCGGAGAAAAAAGTTAGCTCTCTCATTGATCAGGACCAAGCTAGGTGGAATGAGGAGATGGTTCGAAATTTATTCCTCCCCCATGAGGCCAATTCAATTCTGGCTATACCGCTGAGTTTAAGGCAACCCCCTGATCGTATTGCCTAGAAATACACTCCCTCGGGTTTGTTCACAACTAGCAGTGCTTATAAACTAATTCTATCTTGTGAGTCCATGTCCAATGCAGGTAGCTCAAGTATCGAAAACCATAAGAAGTTCTGGAAGAGCCTATGGCAACTCCGGATGCCAAACAAAATCAAAAACTTTGTTTGGAGGGCGTGTAATGAGGCATTGCCAACAAAGATGAATCTGCACCATTGGCATGTCACAGATTCGGACATTTGCGACCTATGTGGAGAGTTTCCTGAGGATACCGTTCATGCTATATGGACATGCAAGGAGGTAGCTGGAGTCTGGTCGTCCTTGGATTGGTTTCACCAAGTTATCCCTGTTTAGCCCGTGAATTACAGAGAGCTGTTGGCCAGGTTTATGTGGAGAGTTTCCTGAGGATACCGTTCATGCTATATGGACATGCAAGGAGGTAGCTGGAGTCT